>NC_139897.1:34964349-35259349 GCF_905171665.1 Trachurus trachurus | reverse complement strand
AGCTTTGACAATTCTGCTTTGCAAGGAAACTGTGGCAGCTTTCACCGCCCTGCTGTCCTGCATGCACACACACTCTCTCTCTCTCTCTCTGTGTGTGAACGGCAATAACGGAGAAGGAGCGCTATGCGGACATGAATGAATGAAACGATATTGCGTTGGTCGAGCCAAAAGCCGAAAAATCTGTTGGTGGTTGACGTAATTTATTATGGGAAACACTGCTGTGTTGGTTTGCTTCCTGTATTTGGTCCTATTAAAAGTCCGATTACGTTCTCACCTGAAGCGAACCGGACCATGGTTCACTTCGAACCGGACCGAGTCCTGACTGTTTTGGGGGACCATGGTCCGCTTGTTTGGTCCGGGGGAGTGTTCACACCTGAAATTTTGGTTCGGACCAAACTGAAAAGTCCTAAAGTCCGGACCAAACGAGGCTAGTGTGAAAGTGACCTTAGATTAAAGATTCAGAACCAGATTCAGATTTAAATCTGGATCTAGATTCAGCTGAGAAGAACCGATGAAGACAGTAGAAACATGATGATAAATGAACGACATGAACAACAACTGATAAACGAACAACAGTTCAGGCTCACACAGTGTTAAAGGGATAGTTCACCCAAAATTGAAATTTCCCTCATCATCTCCTCCCCCTCATGTGGACTAAGGGCTGGGAGAAGTTTCAGAGTCCTCCGTGGCTTCTCTGAGTTACAGGGGGTCTCGGCGTAGCAGTGCATGTCCATATGACGGTTGCAAATGGATACCAACTGTCTTCATAACAAAAAGACACACCAAAAAACATCCAAATACCTCCATGCTGCTCGTCTGTAATGTCCGTCTTGTATTGAAGCCCCGACATGAGAAATTGTTCCGAAAAAAATTAAATAAGTCTATATTTTAAGCTTGTTTGTAGCGGAAGCTCCCAGTGTCTCGGTTCACTGCTCTTCCTGTGTGACCGGCGGAACAATTTCTCATGTCGGGGCTTCAATACAAGAGGGACATTACAGACGAGCAGCATGGAGGTATTTGGATGTTTTTTGGTGTGTCTTTTTGTTATGAAGACAGTTGGTATCCATTGACAACCGTCATATGGACATGCACTGCTACGCCGAGACCCCCTGTAACTCAGAGAAGCCACGGAGGACTCTGAAACTTCTCCCAGCCCTTAGTCCACATGAGGGGGAGGAGATAATGAGGGAAATTTGAATTTTGGGTGAACTATCCCTTTAACAGCAGTAACACGGTGAGTGTAGTGCAGCCGTGGCTCCGCCCCCTCTGAGGCGGCGTCCAGCTGATTGTTGTAGACGAGGAGGAGGATGTGTGTGTGCGTCCACACAGAGAGTCTTTGTGGTCCGTGGGACAAAGAGCTGCTTCAGTCAGTCGGCGCCGTCTGCCTCGCGGTACGGTGCTGCAGCGGTGGCTCAGTGGGACAGCGGACGGACGGGAATCGAACCCTCGGACCCTCGGACCCTCGGACCTGACGCCTTCTCCTCTGGTTCCTCTGCAGGTGCCTGAGAGACGACATGAAGCTGCAGCTGGGACTGGGACTGGTGCTGCTGCTCTGTGGACTGCTGCAGACCGGTGAGTCCCTGAACGCACCACAGCACTAACCTTACATTAACAAGCATGGTGTAGGAGGGTAGGAAGGGAGGAAGGGAGGAAGGAAGGATGAAGAGAGAGAAGGGAGGAAAGAAGGAGCGGAAAAACTAAGGAAAGATGGATGAGGGAGGGAACAAATTGGGACAAAAAGGAAGGAAGAATTAAGGATGAAGGAAGGAAGGGAAAATGATTGTGGAAAGAAGGAAGGGAAAAAGGAAGGAAAGATAGATGGAGGGAGGGAACAGATTGGGTCAATTTGATCAAAAAGGAAGGAAGAATTAAGGATGAAGGAAAGAAGGAAGGAAGGAAGGAAAGATGGAAAGAAAGATGGTGAGAGGGAACAGATTAGGTAAAAAAGGAAGGAAGGAAAGAAAGAAGGGAAAAAGGAAGGAAAGATAGATGGAGGGAGGGAACAGATTGGGTCAACTGGATCAAAAAGGAAGGAGGAATTAAGGATGAAGGAAATGAAGGAAGGAAGCAAGGAAAGAAAGATGGAGGGAGGGAACAGATTAGGCCAAGGAAGGAAGCAGAAGGATGGACGAAGGGAAAGAAGGGAAGAAGGACGGAAGGATGGAGGAAGGGAACAGATTGAGTCAAGGAGGGTTTTAACTAATCTCTAATCAGTCAGTTCATCTGACTGTTGGTTTATTGATCGATCAGATTAATCAATAGATCAGTAAAGTCTAACGTGTGAAGAGGAGAAAACTAGAATTTGACTCTTTTTACAAACTCAGAACAATAAAACAGAGTCATTGAACGCCTCGTTGTTGTTGTTATGTATTATAATGAATAAGAGTAATGAATATTAACCCCTTCCTCCCCCTCCACAGTGTGTGGTCTTCGCTGTTATAAATGCGCCGACTACACCGGCCGCTGTGAGAAGGTCCAGGAGTGCACCAACGAAGACGCCTGTATATCTCTGAATGAGGAAGGTCAGTACCGATCAATAATCAATACGTATCCATCTGTTGTATGTTTATATGTATAAATGTATATATGCTCTCCTGCTGTGTAAATACATCAATATGTCCCCTATACATCATTTATACGGGACTTTAATTTTATAATAATGTGCATAAGATGTCTCACAATGTAAAATGTTCTACTGTCAAACACCAGAGATAGAAGATACAGAAGCGTGTTGCATTCACTTGAGTCATTTATTTTGTGGTTTGTTTTTTGGTAGTCATTATTTCTGTCTTTCTGACAAATTTTTTTCTGACTTAACGAGATTTCAAAATCCCGCGAGAACCTCCCACCTGCAGGTAACGTTTAACCGCTGCAGCCAAGCCTCCACTTCATCACGGATCTATTACATCTGTTACATTACATTACATTATCTATTACACCTATTACATTACATTACATTATATTATCTATTACATCTTAGATCCATGAGATTCATTGTTAAGGATTTTTATTCAAACTCCACTTTGGTACTTACAGCTCCAACACATAGAAGCATCAACAAACTTTTCCCGGGACAAGCTGCACACGACACATCAGGGAGCGCCTTCAAAATAAAAGTCCTACTCATAACACAATGAGTGAAGGTGCTTTCTTTTACATTGTTTAACATACATCCATGGATATGCCCCATAAATAAAATACAGTCTTATTTTCACTGTGTTCCCAGTAAATTCAGGTTCATATTGAAAGGAAACGACCTGTTGTTACAGAACTCCTCCTCAGACTCAGAGAGAGTCACTCAGAACAGTCTGATGTAATCTCAGTCCTCTAGTTACCTGTAGGTGGAGGAGCTTCAGCTTCTCACGGGATTTTGAAATCTCGAAGCTAAGTCAGAAAAATATTACCCCGAAAAACAGAGAAAATTATTCAAAAAAACAAACCAAAACCTTTTTTTTTTACTCAAGTGAATGCAATACTAGTCTACTTGCCAGGCCATAGAGCCCCATTGTGAACCCGGAAATGTTGGGTACCCCAAAGTTTTATGTTAGAAATATGTAGTATGGGTCCCCAGTATTCAGAAACTGCCGGATGCTAACTTATATACCAGATTTAAACCGCCAGTGGGCCGATTTTGATGCACCAAAATCTGGTCACTTCCGGTTTAGACAGCCATTTTGAATTTTGAAAATGTCAGAAATGGATTCAGCATCATCAATAACCCCTAAAACCACTCCAATATTGCCCAGATCAGCCAAGTCAATGTTGTTGAAATATTTTCCATATCGCAATTATGCTAATTTATGCTAATTGTGTAAATTATGCTAATTGCCCGATATATATAAGTTAGCATCCGGCAGTTTCTGAATACTGGGGACCCATACTATATATTTCTAACATAAAACTTTGGGGTACTCAACATTTCCGGGTAGCCTACTCATTGTTGGCAAGTAGACTATACGCTTCCGTAAGAAGAAATAAAAACTAAGAAGAAACGTAAGAAGAAACAAAAAAACAATGTGTTAGTAGAACAGTAACTGACTGTGTGTGTGTGTGTGTGTGTGTGTGTGTGTGTGTGTGTGTGTGTGTGTGTGTGTGTAGGAGGGAAGACGATCCGTCAGTGTATCCGCTACACAGAGTGTGATAACTCTCGCCTCAGCCACATGTTTCCCAACGTGGCCAAGTTCAGCTACCGCTGCTGCAGCAGCAACCTCTGCAACTCCAGCAACTCCGTCTCCACGGCCACGCCGCTGCTGGCCCTGCTGGGGGCGCTGCTGAGCGCCTGGTGGTGCTGGGTGTGACCTCATCATCATCACGTCGCCGGGGAAACCACCACCACAGCAGTATTTCTACGTGAGGCGAGCCGAAGGACTGCAGCTGTTCACATCTGGACGGCTGCTGCTTTATAACTCACAGCTACTTTTATATCTGTTCAATAAAAACTACAACTACAACGCTCTGCTGTCGTCTCTAAGAGCTCTATAACTCTGCACTGGGGGGGAGGGGGGGGTTGGTGGTGGGAGAGGGGATGGGGAAAACATTTAGGCCGAATTCCGATTCCCCCCCCTTGGCCCTAACCCTTCGTTTTGCTCGTTCACGTGAAGTGGTAGGGGTGTCCCGATTCTGGTTCAGACGAGGGTTAGGGGGAAGTGGTAGGGCTATCTCGCCCTCGAAACGGAGATTTTTCAGGGGCACACTACGGACCGAGGGCTATGGCAAGTTTCCCAGAATGCATCTTGCGGCAACCGGCAGCTGTTTTATTTCTCGCTGTAGCGCTGTTATTACGTCACTTTGTTAAAGCAGATATCAGCTTCACGGCCGTTTCGGCTAATGCTGCGTTCAAGGCAGGCTTTTGAAACCGTAAGTTACAGCTTCAAGTCACAACTACGACTTGGTAGCGTTCCAGGTAACCCGTAGCTCGTGTTTTTACCATCCTGTTGTCTGTGAAAGTTCCCTATAACGGCCACTCGTAACTTCCGACCCGTGAACTCGTACCAGATCGAACTGGTATGACTTCACAGGAAGGAAAAACACAAAGTACGAGTTTCTTTGAACGCACCATGAGTTAGCAGCCCCCGCCCTTGTCAGGCATCAATTGGTCCTCGTGCTACGTCACCACATTCACGCGCATCCCTTGGCTGCACACACAGCCCTTCATGCCGTTCTCTCTCCTCATTGGATAACACTTGTATCCCACAAGGAAAATGTTCTCCTCGGGTTACAGCAGAGCAGAGTGACGGAGAGACTCGTGTTTAGGCTGAAATACTTCATGTAAGTGATTGCTGACGGAAAATAGGACTATTTAGGACTTATATTAACAAAAACATTCCACTGATATCTGCTTTAAGTTTTAATATTTTTTCATGGGAGAAAGTAGCTGTTTAGATCCCAATGTTGGGTCGGTTTACCCACATGAGGCTGTTTAGACGTTTGCTCCGATGTTTTTCGGAGAAGTGAAGCTCCACGGTGGAGCAGATCAACACCCGTCCAGAGAGCTGCTCGGCCGGCCAACCTCCGTCGTCATCCCGGTAGAAAAGACGACCGCTAATTAACTTACCCGCAGGTTTATAAAGGTTTACCGCCGCGTAGTTACATTCTTTTTAGGAGATAAATGCTGGTCTCATTGATGAAATCTAACAATTGTCGCATTCATTTGTTTGAATTAAAAGTGAAGCTTCATGTGTTTTGGACACAGCAGCAGCACTGCCTCGGGGATCTGTAGCCTATACAGAAATCACCACATTTACATCAATAAATAAATGTTTTACAATGAACCGATCAGTCTGCATTAAATTTAATTTTATTTTATTAAGTTAACGTGGTTCTGAATAGAGGATTTGTGGCAAAAGCTCGTCACGTCTGCTTATGTGAAAGCCAGCAGAGACGACTGATGACGTATGTGACTGTTGAAGTGGTGTCCCAATTCGTAGGGGTTGACCTTCGACCCTACTCCTTGTAGCTCCGTTTAAAGGGCAAGGGTTAAGGGCTAGGGGTAGGGATGAAAAATAGAATCGGAATTGGGCCCAAGATTCAGATTCAGATCTAGATCCAGATTCTGACCCAGACTAAGAAAACTCTCAGACGTGTTCGACTGTTTAATGATGATGAGGAAAGTCACAATAACTTAAACTGTACAACATGATAATAAATAAATAAAGAAGTTGACGCTGAACAGTGGAGGATCTGACAGGACCAGGACCAGGACCAGGACCAGGTTTTCCAGGTGTCCATGTTTTCATTGGCTCATCGTGTCGTCGTCCTCGTCCTGTCGTCCAATCACCTCGAGCCGCACCGTCTTCTTCTGTCCTCTCTGCTCCTTCTCTCTCTCCTTCTCCACCGTCGGCTTCTCTGATTGGTGGTTGGAGTACCAGGGCTCAGGGGCGTTGGCGCCGTCGCAGCAGACCCGGCCCCCCCCTCCCCGGCGGAAGCCCCCCCTCCCGGCGCGGACCAGCCCCCACCCTTGCGGCTGGGCCTCGCCCCCCCCCGCCGCCCCCTCCTGCACCCCGCGGGTCTGGTCCAGCTCCTTGGCGCTGAGCGACGACATGCGGACCGGCACCGTGTTGCCGAACCTGCATGGGTGTTGTGTTGGACAAAGACATGTCATTAGTGCACACTGCAAAAAATCTAATATCTTACCAAGAATATTTGTCTCATTTCTAGTCAAAATGTCATTTCTAGTCAAAATAAATCTAATTCTACTTAAAATAAGACTCATCACATTAAAAGCAGCTTGTTTTTAGACACTTTTTACTTCTTTCAAGCAGATTTTCACTTAAAATAAGTAGAAAAATCTGATAGTGGAGCAAGTTTTTCTACCTTATTACAAGCACAAAAAAAACTTGCTTTCACTTTATGTTGGGAGTGGACTACAGATGGAAATTAGCCCTAGTGGCTAAATCTGGTACAACCATCTCTTCTCTGTTCTTGATTAATGGTATTGTACACTGTCCCGTAATAATAAACTAAACTAAACAAACACTGGCAGATTTTTCTACTTATTTCAAGTGAAAATTAGTTTGAAACAAGTGAAAATGATCTAAAAACAAGTTAATTTTTAGGTAATGAGTCTTATTTTAAGTGGAAAGAGATTAGTTTTGACTAGAAATGAGACATTTGGACAAGAAATAAGACAAATATTCTTGGAAAGATGTAGAGTTTTTACAGTGTACTATGAGTATTAGTCAGGGTCTTAAGCAGAATAAATCAGTCATACAAAGATTAGACTACTGGGGTTCTTTACGGGCCCCACTGGGCGCTGGGCCCCTAGAGTTATCATCACCTTTCTCCCCTAGACAACGGCCCTGCTTACTTTACTTACTTAATTACTTAATTACTTACTTGGAGTAGTCGACGCAGTAGCGGCCGTCCTCCTCCGTGATGATGGAGACGAAGCGCCGCCCCCACAGGATCTCCTCGGGGGTGTAGGAGGTCCGGGCCTGCATGGTGATCCCCGTCGTCTCCACCACACCTGGGGGGGGGGGGGGGGGGGGGGGGCAATCAGCCAATCAGAGCTCAGAACCTCAGACAAACACCTCAAACTTTCAAAGTAAAAGCTTCACACGGCAAAAACTCAAAGTCTTTCCAAGAGTATTTGTCTCATTTCTAGTCTAAACTAATCTCTTTTCACTCAAAGGGACAACAAGGAGTTTCTATTTGGTTATGAAAAAGTCTGATATTAATGTGGATGAATCTCCGTTACCACTTGTTAATGGTCCATTTTAGATAAATCTATGGTTTTGTCTCTATGGTTATTTTGTTATTATTAGTGGTGGTGGAAATGCTGGGCGAGCCGACCAGCGTTTCTTTACTTTCGGTTTCGTGGCGAGTCATGAGAATAACGCCGCCGAATCTCCGTTTATGGTGGGAACTACGACGGTATGTGATCGTCTTCCAACCTCTGACTTTAATTCTTGATGAATGAAAACATGAGTCTGTCTTGCACCGGTCAAAGAATTTCACGGTGCGGAGGCTCATAAATGTAGTGTGGAAACACTTCACTTTAACAAAACTCCTCGTTGTCCCTTTAAAATAAGACTCATTACCTAAAAGTTACTTGTTTTTAGATCATTTTCACTTGTTTCAAACAAAATTTAACTTGAAATAAGTAGAAAAATCTGCCAGTGAAAGCAAGTTTTTTGTGTTTAAGAAAAACTTTCCCCACTATCAAATGCAAAATTGGTTCAGGAAGAGGACGAACCAGGGTCTGTCCTCTTCCCAGTTCTTCCAAATTTGACGAACCAGGAAGAGGAGCTTCGAGAAGCTTCCGCTACAAACAAGCTTGAAATATAGACTTATTTAATTTTTTTCAGGACAATTTTGCATTTTGGGGCTTCAATACAAGAGGGACATTACAGACGAGCAGCATGGAGGTATTTGGATG
Organism: Trachurus trachurus; assembly: GCF_905171665.1. Classification (NCBI taxonomy): domain Eukaryota; kingdom Metazoa; phylum Chordata; class Actinopteri; order Carangiformes; family Carangidae; genus Trachurus; species Trachurus trachurus. The sequence continues at coordinate 35,250,972 of NC_139897.1, read as the reverse complement.
TTTTTTGGTATTAGTTGGTATCCATAGGAGATAATGAGTGAAATTTCTATTTTGGATGAACTATCCCTTTAAGAAAAACTTGAAAATCTGCTTGAAAGAAGTAAAAAGTGTCTAAAAACAAGCTGCTTTTTAATGTGATGAGTCTTATTTTAAGTATAATGAGATTTGTTTTGACTAGAAATGAGACAATTATTCTTGGTAAGATTTAGAGTTTTTGCAGTGCAGGAATCTCCTAGGCAACAGGTGACACAACATTGACAGGACAACAGAGACAGACCATAAATCAGAGGTAATCAATTCAAATTCACTGAGGTCCAGTTACTAAACTTTCGTCCAAGTAAAAGGTCAGAACCTCATAAAGTCTAAACTATGTCTTATTACAGCCAACGTATATATTTTCATATTTATTGTCAATTTTCAACGCAGGAAACTTTGAACATGGTGTAGGCCCTAGGCTACTTGTATAGAAAACAACTCTCTGTTTTACCAGGAATAAAAAAGAGATAAAAGTGTGACTGAATTTAAGTCCTGAAATTCAAGTTAAAGAGAAGTGAAACAGAAACCTCAGAATAAAATAAATAAGAAAAGTTCTTCTTGTAGAAACGAGTGCAGACAGAACCACAAGCCTCTTTCTCTTTAAATACACTCGTGTGGTTTCACACAGGCAGGTTGAACTTTGAGCCTGAATGCGGTTGTGTTTACAGTAACACGACAGTCAGTCTTCAGTCTTCTGCCTTTTTATTGTACATTTTTGTATTTTTTTTTAATCATTGATTGATTGATTGATTGATTGATATCTTTATTTTGATCATGTAAACGACAATGTAAAAAAATAAATAAGATAAAATAATAATATAATAATAAGGAAATAAGTGAACAGCAAAAATGTCTACACAAAAAAAGTTACATTTCATAAGCAACGCAGTTTACATGAGTGAAAAGGAGCAGGAAGAAGTATAAACTTATCTAATCCTACCCCTGTAATTTTAACTATATGTTCTAATTAAAATCATAGCACAAAGACATTACATTTATTATGTCATTCCTCCATTACACTATGTTCCATTTCCTGCCACATTTTAATCCAAATAGTACTTTGTAATGCTAACTTTTTAGATCCTTTTATTTATTTGGTTTCATCCGGTCTCTGGTGTTTCCTAATTACAAATTGTTGAGAGTAAGATAATGCTTCAGCTGCCTTCTGTCAAGTACAATATGTGAGAGAAAGTGTGTGTGTGTGTGTGTGTGTGTGTGTGTGTGTGTGTGTGTGTGTGTGTGTGTGTGTGTGTGTGTGTGTGTGTGTGTGTGTGTGTGTGTGTGTGTGTGTGACCTTTGGTTTTACTTCTGCTTAGATTTGGTTGCTTTTATGTTGTGTTGCACTTTGTGCTACATTTTGGGTGTGAATGCGGTTGTGTTTAACACGACAGTCAGTCACACCCTCGGTTCACACCAGGAAATGTGAGAACAGCCCACGTGAGAAATGTGACGGTAGTTTGATTCTCAGCTTGAATGTCTGAGTTATTCATCTTTAAAAGTTTAGTCAGGTATTTTGTGTCTCCAGCCCTGATGGTCAACCAGAGGCTTTTATTTTGAAGGTATTGTGCCCTGATCGTCTCATGGAGGCTTTTATTTTGAAGGTATTATGTTTCTCCAGCCCTGATCGTCTCACGGAGGCTTTTATTGTGAAGTATTTCTGCCCCCTGGTGTCCAAACTGGACCAGAGCAGCTTCTAGAACAAGTGGAAACTCTTCTGTTCATGATTATTATTGATTAACATCAGTGATGTGAAATGATTAATCTTTCTCTATCAATCAATATATTGATTTAACCTGCTAATGCTAATGCTAGTGCTAATGCTAATTCTAATTCTAATGTTAATGCTAATGTAGCTCTGTGTTGACTACTTCTCAGGGTGTCCCATTTCACATATGAAATTACAAATATTTTAATGGTTTTTTTTTTTTTTATACCTTTTTTATATATGTGAATAAAATGATTGATTGAGAAACTCTGAGTCGTCCAGTATGTGTGTGTGTGTGTGTGTGTGTGTGTGTGTGTGTGTGTGTGTGTGTGTCCTCTGACCCTCCAGGATGACGATGATCTCCAGGTCGTCGGCGGCCAGCGACGGGGCAGACAGCTCGTACAGCGGACTGCCTCGCTCCATGGTGTGGCTGACGATGAGCGGAGACACCAGGAAGACGCCGTTGCTCCTCAGAGGATTCTCCACCTGGATGTCCAGCTGGCACACCGGGATCACCTCCCCCTCCGCCGTCACCGTCCGCCGGATCACCTGGTGCAGGGGCCGTTTTGAGATTCTTTTAGTACTTTTGTAATATTCCTTAAAGGGATAGTTCAACATTTTGGCAAATTGGCCCATTGCCATAATCGCTATAGTCATAGCAGTAGGTTCATTACCTTTAATTGTAGGTGTAAGCTATTTTCAGTACGGCGGAGCGCAGCAGCTGGCTGCTCAGAGCTACGCTATGGAGGCTCATTATGGGATTTCTTGGTTTCCCTCATCAAACTCATCAAATTCAACATCCCAAAACTCCACAGCGCTTTTGTAGACAAGTTGTGACCTGCACAACCACCACGCTATGAGATAATGACGGAACGATACGAAACGGAGCCGTTTTCGAGGTAAATACAGGGTAAATACGGAGACTGCTTGCTGAAAAACTGTCCCTGAACGCAACGCGCATCAGCGGTTTTGTATGAATTTACCTCGAAAACGGCTCCGTTTCGTATCGTTCCGTCATTATCTCATAGCGTGGTGAATGTGCAGCTCACAACTTGTCTACAAAAGCGCTGTGGAGTTTTGGGATTTTGTAATTGAAGTTGAAGTTGAAACCAAGAAATTCTCTTAGCCTCCTTAGCGTAGCTCTGAGCAGCCTGCTGCTGCGCTCCGCTGTACTAAAAATAGCTTACACCTACAATTAAAGGTAACGAACCTACTGCTATGACTATAGCAATTATGGCAATGGGCCAATTTGCCAAAATGTTGAACTATCCCTTTAACGTAGCTCTGCCTTTGCTCAATCTGCCTTTTCTTTTAAAGGGACAACGAGGAGTTTTGGAAAAGCGAAGTGTCTTCACACTACATTTATGAGCCTCCGCACCGTGAAATTCTTTGACCGGTGCAAGACAGACTCATGTTTTCATTCATCAAGAATTAAAGTCAGAGGTTGGAAGACGATCACATACCGTCGTAGTTCCCACCATAAACGGAGATTCGGCGGCGTTATTCTCATGACTCGCCACGAAACCGAAAGTAAAGAAACGCTGGTCGGCTCGCCCAGCATTTCCACCACCACTAATAATAACAAAATAACCATAGAGACAAAACCATAGATTTATCTAAAATGGACCATTAACAAGTGGTAACGGAGATTCATCCACATTAATATGAGACTTTTTTATAACCAAATAGAAACTCCTCGTTGTCCCTTTAAATCTGTCAAATCATGGAACAATACAGTATGAGGCCTCTCACTCTGTAGAATATGGAATTTATTACCTGTACATTTTTTTAAAACTTATCTTTACAACAATTTAGGAGAGCACTAAAGTCACTCCTGCTAACCAGTCAATACTTTACACATGGTCTGCCTGTATAAACTGGGATAACTTTATATTTTTACCATATTTTTATCAAGCTTTTGTATTGCATTGTACAATGTTAAATCATGTTAAACTATGTTTGTATTTATTATGTAAACTTTTTTTTTGTACTTCACAAATGTATGCACAGTAGCTTAGAACTGTAGTTCGGAGAATGCCACCCTTTTTTGTAGGGCTGTCAGGCGATTAAAAAGATTAATCTAATTAATTACAGGATTTGTAATTAATTAATCTAATTAATCGCATTTTAATCTGCTAAAGGTACCAAAATAAAGAATTCGAATTCTAGGACATTATTGCACGACTAATCAATTGAATACACTAAGAGGAGAAGATTTGAAATCCACATTTTTATAGGTGAAGGGCGTTTCATAAATGAAATTTAAAAGAAAATGGTCAAGTGGTCAGTGTGGTGCTGTGTGCTGGTGGAGGCTTGGAGCTTCACCTGCAGCTGGATGGTGGCTGAGATGATCATACTCTTCCTCAGGTCTCCCACTCTGAACATGAAGGTGGGGCGGCCGTTCCGAGGAGCGATGACGGCGTTCCTGGAGAAGATGAGCGTCTCCGCCCGGCGGTTGGCCTGAGCCGTCTTCATGAAGACGCAGCCGAGCATCACGGCGTTGATGATGAGGCCCAGGATGTTCTGGATGATCAGCACCGTGATGGCCAGAGGACACTCCTCCGTCACCATCCGCCCGCCAAACCCGATGGTCACCTGAAGGGGAGGGAGGGGGCGGGGCCACAGAGCTCATGAAACATCAACACCATCAACCAACCAACCAACCAATCAACCAACCAACCAACCAATCAACCATCCAACCAACCAACCAATCAACAACCAACCAACCAACCAACCAACCAACCAACCAACCAACCAATCAACCAGCCAACCAACCAACCAATCAACCAGCCAACCAACCAACCAATCAACCATCCAACCAACCAACCAATCAACCAACCAACCAATCAACCAACCAACCAACCAACCAACCAACAACCAACAACCATCAACCAACCAATCAACCAATCAACCATGTTTTATTTCTAGTTAAAATGTAATTTCTAGTCAAAACAAATCTCATTATATTCAAAATAAGACTCATCACATTAAAAGCAGCTTGTTTTTAGACACTTTTTACTTCTTTCAAGCAGATTTTCACTTGAAATAAGTAGAAAAATCTGATAGTGGAGCAAGTTTTTCTTTCTTATTACAAGCACAAAAAACTTGTTTTCACTGGCAGATTTTTCTACTTATTTCAATTGAAAATTTGTTTGAAACAAGTGAGAATGATCTAAAAACAAGTTAATTTTTAGGTGATGAGTCTTATTTCAAGTGGAAAGAGATTAGTTTTGACTAGAAATGAGACATTTTGACAAGAAAGAAAACAAATATTTTTAGTTTTTTGCAGTGCAACCAACCAACCAACAACCAACCAACCAACCAACCAACCATCAATCAATCAATTAACCAACCAACCAACCAACCATCAATCCGATGTCTTATTTCTAGTTAAAATGTAATTTCTAGTCAAAACAAATCTCATTATATTCAAAATAAGACTCATCACATTAAAAAGCAGCTTGTTTTTGACACTTTTCTACTTTTTTCAAGCAGATTTTCACTTGAAATAAGTAGAAAAATCTGATAGTGTAACAAGTTTTTCTTCCTTATAACAAGCACAAAAAACCTGCTTTCACTGGCAGATTTTTCTACTTATTTCAATTGAAAATTAGTTTGAAACAAGTGAGAATTATCTTAAGTTAATTTGTAGGTGATGAGTCTTATTTTAAGTGGAAAGAGATTAGTTTTGACAAGAAAGAAAACAAATATTTTGAGTTTTTTGCAGTGCAACCAACCAACAACCAACCAACCAACCAACCAACCAACCAACCAACCAACCAACAACCACCAACCAACCAACCACCAACCAACCATCCAACCAACCAACCAACCAACCAACCATCCATCCATCCAACCAACCACCAACCAACCAACAACCAACCAACCAACCAACCAACCAACCAACCAACCAACCAACCATCCATCCATCCAACCAACCACCAACCAACCAACAACCAACCAACCAACCAACCACCAACCAACCAACCACCAACCAACCATCCAACCAACCAACCAACCAACCACCAACCAACCATCCAACCAACCAACCAACCAACCAACCATCCATCCATCCAACCAACCACCAACCAACCAACAACCAACCAACCAACCAACCAACCAACCAACCAACCAACCAACCAACCAACCAACCAACCAACCAACCACCAACCAACCAACCGCTGCAGCTCTCACCTGGACCTCGATGGAGAAGAGGAATGCGGAGGTGAAGGAGTTGATGGCGGTGACACAGGGAACGGGGCCTGGCTCTCCGTCGGGGTCTCGGGACTCCAGGTCTCCGTGGGCGAAGGCGAGGAGCCACCAGATCATGGCGAAGAGCATCCAGGAGCAGAGGAAGGCCGAGGTGAAGATGAGGAGCGAGTGCTGCCACTTCAGGTCCACCATGGTGGTGAAGACGTCCTGCAAGAACCGACCCTGAGGAGGAGGAGGGGGAGGAAGAAATAAACTAACGGCGTTACTAACGGCAATACTTGTTTCAGTAACAGTAATCCAAAAAGTTACTGTTTCCCCCGTTATAGAGAGCCTCAACTCTGAAAAAGTCTCCATGTGAGTGAACGGGAGTCAAAGTTTTATTTCGTGATCCGATTGAATTGCGCCATGAGAAAAAACTCTGTCCTCTACCTGTTTAAAACATCACGTTTCATGCCGAGAAATCAGCAGTTTGTTGTAAAACTATTGTAGAATTGACCCCTTGCAGCTACGTCACAATTAGAACGTGACCCGAGAGGCGACGCCATGACGGACGGCAGAAAGTGCTCAGTGATAATGTACTGTGTATGGGTGCCGTCCAACAATGTGGCTCGATCACTTCACACTACAACCTCACAGCATTATCACTTATTTAAAATGGAATATCTACTCATCCGTTGCAATATGTGTTTGTTTTTTTGTTATTCGCCGTAGAATATCTCAGTTTTCTGTGCTTTTTCCACTGCTAATGAGCTAACGTCAGTCAGTGCCACACTCCCCATACAGCAGCTGCTCCTGTCTTTGCAGCTGCTAACTACAGTTAACAGACATGGAAATCAAAACCTGACCCGACGTCTGTCTAATTAGTGATCATTCTCTGATTAAACCCGGCTGAAAAATAAAAGAAAACAGGAAGCCGTCTTCGTTGTAATCGCCGCGATCCGACGGCGGCAACTACGTTGTGACGGTGCTATGTTTAATACGAGCGTTAGCTGTTGTTAGCCACAGCATGTAGCTCAGCTAGTTAGCTTCAACTGTGTTTACATCGACTATACACTGTAGATAAACTAACTTATCATGGCATCGATAACGTGTCTGTATATCTTCACACTGGTCCTGTTGCTCATGTAACCCCGCTGCCAGTGGCCAGCCCCCGGTTCTTAGCTCTAGACCAGCAAGGAGTTGGTGCTTGGGACCAGTTTTAAGAACCAATAACCGGTTCTTAAGCGGTGGAAAAGCAAAGAACCGGTGCTAGTCAGGCTCTGGCTCCGAACCAGCACTGGAACCAGCTCAGTGGAAAAGGAGGGTAAACCCTACAACCACGGTATGTCACAAAACTATAACGCGCCCATTCAATTACATTGACGTTCACTGTTCTTTTGCCGTCCATCATGGCGTCCGGAGCTATCGCGAGTGGAACGTGACGTCACGTGCAAGGGGTCAATAAAACTCCTTAGAATCCGTAACCATAGAGACTCACAGTGGCGTAGTGACGTCACCACATGCCGCCCTTTCCCGTGTCAGTTGGTGACGTATTTTTAGTGGGACACCAGATCTGTAGTCTGTAAAGCGTCTTCACACTAAATACATTCTTCCGTTGCCGTTTTATGATAAACTGCTGATTTTTTGGCATGAAACGTGATGTTTTAAACAGGTAGAGGTCAAAGGTCAGAGAGTTTTATCATCACACTATTCAATCGGATCACAAAATAAAACTTTCACTCCTGTTCACTCACATGGAGACTTTTTCCGAGTTGAGGTCCCATGGCGACCGTTACTTCCTGCTTCCGCTGAGGCTCTCTATAACGCCGTTACTGTTACTAACAATAAAATGCTCCGTTACTTGACCCATGAAGTCTTGTCACTAAATAATAAAACACCTGTTGAAGTGTAGGACGTTATATACACATTAGTTATTATTTGACATATTTTAGCATTTTATTTAAAGTCCCTGTACGGAGCTTTTAACTGGATACGCAAAAGTCTGTGGTTTCTGCTGATGTGTCTATGTTTCCTACAACAGCAAATGAGCCCATCAGTGTGACGATACGCTATTTCTAAGTCGTCTAATTCTAGACCTGTGGAAGGCATGGTCGGGTCGGACCACTGACCAAACCAGACCAATAGATACATTATGCTGCTAAAAGAAAAAGAAAAAAGCAAGTCCCGTCTTCTTTCTGATGTTTCCAAAACAAATCTACATGCGCCGGCCAGACAAACGGGGAAATGCAGTCTTCATTCCGGCAAAACACCGCCGCTTTCGTCCACAGGGGGCCGCCAAAATCAACACTAAATGAAAGGTCTGTACAGGGGCTTTACTGTAAAAAAACAAAAACGCAATTATTACTTTTCCTGGTAATTAGTTACTTTTATAATGTAATAATTCAGTTACTTTTGGGGGAAAGTAACAAATAACTATGACTGATTAATTACATTTTAAAAGAAACTTGCCCAACACTGCTGCTCACAGGAACCATTCATTAATTGGTTGATTGGTTGGTTGGTGGATGGATGGATGGATGGATGGATGGATGGATGGATGGATGGATGGATGGATGGATGTAGAGATAGATAGATAGATAGATAGATAGATAGATAGATAGATAGATAGATAGATAGATAGATAGATAGATAGATAGATAGATAGATAGATAGATGGATAGACAGATAGATAGGTAGATAGATAGATAGGTAGATAGATAGATAGATAGATAGATAGATAGATAGATAGATAGATAGATAGATAGATAGATAGATAGATAGATAGATAGATGGATAGATAGATAGATAGATAGATAGATAGATAGATAGATAGATAGATAGATAGATAGATCACCTGCTCCCTGATGTTCTTGTGGGCCACGTTGCAGGACCCGGTCTTGGTGATGAAGCGGGCTCTCTGGGACCGGCACCGGCTGCGGTTCGGCTGGTTCTGGTCCTCGGCCAGACGGGTCAGCAGGAAGCCGTCGGGCAGCAGGCCCTTCCTGGCCAACATGGTGCTGCTCTGCTGTTCACCGGTTCACCTGTTCACCTGCAGTTCACCTGCACACACACACACAGGTCCACTAGTCAGAAGGTCGGTGGTTCGATTCCCGGCTCCTCCAGTGGGTTCAAAGTGGTTGATAATGTCATCATCATTATTTAGTGTGAATAAATGAAACTAAATGATTTTTTGTCTCTGTGGTTTAAAAGATGATCAAGACATTTTAATCCAATATAATTAGGGTTGCAAAGGGCCGGAAAATTCCAAATTGGGAACTTTCCATGGGAATTATGGGAATTTATAGGAATTATCTTGAATTTATGGGAATTAACTGGAAATTGGGGGTAATTTAAACAAACTGTAATGATAATAATAATGGATTACATTTATATAGCGCTTTTCTACCGTTACCGGATACCCAAAGCGCGTAACTGTATCATGTAAATATTTAGTTTTGTCATAAACAGACATCTATGCAAAATAATACAATTAAAAAACATGACATTTCAACAGATTTATTTGTGAGTAGAACTTTACCAAGTTTTAATTCTATGAACAATCAATTTTTTAACATAAATGTTGAGTGAAATATTACTCAATTTTGCAACCCTAATTATAATATATGTTTTATTATTATATTAATATTAATGTTATCACTGTTGTAACTGAAGGAGTAGATCAGTGTGGTTTGACCCACAGAGGAAAAGACATTAATGCAGCCACAAGATATTAATATTATTAATATTTTATTATGACATGTGGTTTCTCTGGACGGGGAAACATGAACAGGTGAGCTGACGTCATAATATAACATTATGATTATTATCACATGATAAAACAGAGATAAATCTCTTTACTTGATAAACAACAACAAAAAAAGCAATACATTATGAAAAGTTTTTCCCCGAAACCTCTGGCTAACTTTCTATTTATAACTGCCTTGTCCTTTTTTACTATTTCTATGTATCTGATTTTATTCCTCATCCCTGTTTTATCCATTTTTATTTTATTTTATTTATTTACTCACCTTTTTTTCTATTGTTATTATTATTATTATTATTATTATTATTATTATTATTATTATTATTATTATTATTATTATTATTATTATTATTGTTACCTTCATTATTTATATTAAGACTTCTTTCAAACCATATTTTATAATTTACTCCATCATTGTAGCTACTGTCCTTTCACGTTTGATGTGCTGTTCCACATTAATGTAGGCTACTGTATGCATTGCCTTGTTGGTTCTGTACATACAATATTTGCTAATAAAGTTTAAAAAAAAATTAATAAATAAAAAAATACATAAATAAAGGCTTCTAACGTTAAAAAAAACTACAACAACCAAAAATAAAACAGAGAGAGAGAGATAGAGCGATAGGAGGGGTCATCATGTCTCCTTCACTGTCTGTTTACTCAGGACGGTCAGCTGTGACATCACTGTCTGTTTTACACACACACAGACACACACACACACCGATGATAGTCTCAGGTGCTATAACCCAGGTGATGTTACCTGATCCTGCACCGGAAGCTCCTCGTGCTCCTCAGATCTCCACGTTAAAATCCGACCGATGTTTTTATTCCAGAGGACGAGAGGCGCCGCGGAGACTCCATCACCTCCATCAGGATGTTTTCATCCCGCAGCAGCAGCAGAGTCAAGTCCACACACACTCACACACACAGGCACAACTTCCGCCCTGCACCTTCAAAATAAAATAACATAGGCCTACAAGACGTCTCTTCTGGTCTGATATACAGAAGAGTCAGTCACACAGCAGCCAGCAGGAAGATAATATCTGTTAAATATTGATTTGAGGGATTTTAAAACGCACTTTTATGTAATTTGTAATTTGTAATTTATTAATTTAGAAGTCAGGACAATGCACATTAATAAAACATGTACCGTACACGTACCTGTAAATGTGCCAGATTGTAGCCCGGGGGCTAATTTCCATCTGGAGTCCTCTAGGCAGGTTGGTGTTACAATACAGTACAAAAGGTTAGAATACATTTTAAGTAGGAAATAGCATAAACACATACAATATTACAACACATATGTTAAGGCAAGGCAAGGCAAGGCATCTTTATTTATATAGCGCATTTCATACCAAGGCAACTCAATGTGCTTTACATAAAGACAAAACATAAACAAAAGAAGCATAAGACAGAATAAAAACAAACAAAACACTAAAAACAGAGTTAAAAGCAAGAGCAAATAAAAGTAAAAGAAAAGAAAATAAGACAGAGCAGTACAGTAAACGCATGCAGTTAGGACATTAAAGGTGATTACACGTTTGGTTGGCTCTGAGCCACACCTTCAGGTGGCTCTTAAAGGTAGTCAAGGTAGGGCATTCCTTTATGGGTAAGGGGGGGTAGTGTGTTCCAGATTGCAGTTCCTTTCGTTGACAGGGCATTTTGACTGAAAGAGGTTTTCCTGTATGGAACCACACAGTCCCTATTAGTAATTGATCTGGTGGTCCTCGTTGGTTTAAATGTAATAAACTGTAACAGCAGAGTCATCCTCCTCACTGTTTAGAAAAATAAAAGTTGTATCCTAATAACGATCGATTCCTGGTGGAGTTTAGGTTGGTTTTATTTTGAAATGCATTTCCGGCGCCGTGTGATGTGAATGTGTTGAACTTGTTGCAGCTGCAGCGACTCGATGCGGCCGACAGGAGGCGACAAAGGACAGCTTCTATTATTCTTATTTTATCTAAAGTGTTTTCTCTGTTTTAACGCAGAATTTCTGTCATTTTGACGGATCTAATAAATAAATGAATGAATAAATAATATCTTATTGACATTTTTGGACAAATCCTCAAATCAATGCACTAATTTCCGATTTCTTCTGTTTGTTAGTTATGTTATATCGAACAATTATTTGATTTTGATTTAATTTAGGGAAAATATGCACTGTATCGATCATTTGTAGTCCATAAAACATTAACCCCTTCCTGGCCAGTTGTTTTAGCTGCAAAAACACATGATTTCTCATACTATGTTTTTATTTTATTATATTTTTTATTCCTGTCTATATTCTGAAGGTTTTTACAGAGGGGATTGTTGATATATCATTCACAGCCTCATTTATACAACATTTTATTCCGATCATGTTCATTTTGTCTTCTCATATTATCTGATATGAAATCAATGGAATCAATGGAATCAAGAATGATGATGACCCTTCTGAGGAAGACTGGAGTCACAGTCGAAACTGTCAAGCAGGTAACATCATTCTTGATTTCATTGTCTGAACACGAGAAAAAAAAAACTAACATTTTATTCCAAAAAAACAAAAACAAAAAAGCGAAATTCAATGTTTTAGGGCTGGTGACAGTATTTTCTCATTTACAGAGTGATAAAAAGAGATATCCAAAATCCCCTCGGTGTATACTTCTGACTCTAATATGTCAACAAAATAAAACAAGAAATCTGAAAGTAGCTTTATCCATTGTTCAGATTTCTGTTCTGGAAATATTATGCAAATTAGCACATATTTCATTAGATATTGCCCCATTTACACATTTAAACATAAAATTTGACAAAACTTGTAATACAAAAAATATTTCTCTTAATGTGAGTGATAAACTTGGGAAGTTTCATGATGATATCTGTTAGTTAAAAATGTTTACCTTAAAATACATTAAAAAACCCATAGGCAGAGGTGGACATCCAGCGAAGGGTCATGGATGTTGTAAAAATGCATTACGAGTCCAAAAAATTGACTTTCATTCTGAAACTTGGGAAATCCAGAGTTTAGCCAAAGATAAACCTCCTTACCAAAACTCAGGCCCCAGTGACCTTTCATTTGACCGTGGGGGGGAGTTGGGAAAGTGTGAGAGGTGGAGAGTAGAGGGTTCAGTGATGTGATAACAACAGAAAGGAGAAGAACCAGGTTTATTTCTCCTCTTTATTCTCTCAGGTTTTTTTTTTTTTTTTTTTTTTACAAATCTCACAGTTTGAACATCGTTTGAACTAGAGCACTGGAAAAGAGAGTAAGGACACCACCATTGACTCCCGTGGTAAGGGTTTAAGGGTTTAAGGGTTTAAGGGTTTTGCGCCCCTAGTGGCAGGATATGGGTATTGCAAAAGCGCCCAGAAAACCCATTCACTCCAATGTATGTGTGTTGCCCACTTGCTTGTAAATTGATGAAAACGGCCGTGTTTTTGTTTTTAGGTGTCTTGGTCATATCAGATTATACTTATAATTTGTTTATTACAAAATGTAGATTGAAACATTAATGTAGACAACTGTTTATTTATTTTTTTACTCGCCTATGTGTTAATGTTTATCTGTAAAGGATCCTCAATGATGCTATTATGCTGTCGTTACTCTCTTTTCCAGTGCTTCAGCACTGTAAAAGAGAGTAACAACAGCATCGGTTCAATGGCAGCGCCTCCTGGTGGAGGAATATGGGTTTTGCAAAAGCGCCCAAGAACTGACAACTCTGCATTGTTGGTGAATGAGCAGTGTGGTGTTTTCAATCATTTAAGGACATTTATAGATCACCCACGTTAATAGCATCATTGAGGACCCTTTACAGATAAACATTAACACATAGGCCAGTAAAAAAAAAACACAAAAAAACAGTTGTCTACATTAACGTTTCAATCTACATTTTGTAATAAACAAATTATAAGTATAATCTGATATGACCAAGACACCTAAAAACAAAAACACGGCCGTTTTCATCAATTTACAAGCAAGTGGGCAACACACATACATTGGAGTGAATGGGTTTTCTGGGCGCTTTTGCAACACCCATATCCTGCCACTCGGGGCGCAAAACCCTTAAACCCTTAAACCCTTAAACCCTTAAACCCTTAAACCCTTAAACCCTTACCACGGGAGTCAATGGTGGTGGCGTTACTCTCGTTTACAGTGCTCCTGATCGCTGCAGACAGGAAGTGACCTCATCGTCAGACAGGAAGTGGCCTCATCATCAGACAGGAAGTGACCTCATCACATCGTCCACCCACATCACATCACAGCTTCTCCACCAGCTTCTGGGACAAGGAGACCAGCCTCTGCCTGGTCTGCAGGTCTGAGCCCATCATCAGGTTCTGGTACAACCGGGTCTGCAGAACCACCTCCTCACCGCCGCCGCCGCCCCCCTCCCCCTCCCCCTCCCCCTCCCCCTCCCCCTCCCTCCTCAGCAGCGCTCGCTCTCTCTCCAAGTCCTCTCTGGCTCGTTCTACGAAGGCTCGGTCCCGGTCCAGAAAGGCTCGGTCCCTCTCCAGAAACGCCCGGTCTCGGTCCAGAAACGCTTGATCCCGGTCCAGAAAGGCGCGGTCTCTGTCCACGGCGGCGCGGTCTCGGTCCACGGCGGCGCGGTCTCGGTCCACGGTGGCGCGGTCTCGGTCCACGGCGGCGCGGTCTCGGTCCACGGTGGCGCGGTCTCGGTCCACGGCGGTCCGATCCTTGCCCGTGGCGGCGCGGTCTCGCTGCAGAGCCTCCAGGTCCCGGTCCAGCAGCTCCCGTTCTCTCTCGAAGGCGATGAGCTCGCGGTCGAACTGGACCTGCTCGCGCTCCAGAACCACCCTCTCTCTCTGCAGCTCGCTCCGCCGCCGGTCCAGCTCGGCCGCCTCGCGCTCCGTCCTGGGGGGGGCAGCAGCGGCGCCGTTGCTGTTGTTGCCGTTGGAGAAGTCCGACAGTAAGGTGGCGTACAGGATGGTGGGCTGGCTCTGATGGACGATGTCGTCTCCGTGTTGTGACTCCGCCCCCTCCGCTGCTTTGACCTCTCTCAACTCCAGGACGCCGTCCACTGACTCCGCCCACTCCACAGGTGCTGCCTCGGCCTCACTGGGGGGGGGGGGTTACCATGGAGACAGATATTAAATTAGAATCCAAACTAAATGAAAATGTTCCATAAACAGATGGAATAAACCTTTTATTTACCGTTTTTTTACAACCTGGACCTTATTTCTATTATAAAATCCGATCATTTGTTACCGGGGCCCCACCCTGGAGCCAGGCCTGGGGTTGGGGCTTGCAGGCGAGCGCCTGGTGGCCGGGTTTTGGCCCACGGGACCTGGCCGGGCGCAGCCCGAACGAGCGACGTGGGCCCGCCACCCGCGGGAGGGTTCAGAAGGGGTCGGTGCCGTGTGATTTGGGTGGCAGCCGGGGGCCCGGCGACCCAATCCCCGGACAGCGACTCTGGCTTTAGGGACATGGAATGTCACCTCGCTGGGCGGGAAAGAGCCTGAGCTCTTGCGGGAGGTTGAGAGGTACCGGCTAGAGATAGTCGGGCTCACCTCCACACACAGTCTGGGCTCTGGAACCCAACTCCTTGAGAGAGGCTGGACTCTCTTCCACTCTGGAGTTGCCCATGGTGAGAGGCGGCGAGCTGGTGTGGGCTTGCTCATAGCCCCCCAGCTCAGCCGCCATGTGTTGGAGTCCTACCCGCTTAACGAGAGGGTCGCTTCCCTGCGCCTTCGGGTCGGGGATAGATCTGTCTCTGTTGTCTCGGCCTACAGGCCGAACAGCAGTGCAGAGTACCCGGCCTTCCTGGAGGCCCTGGGAGGGGTGCTGGAAAGTGCCCCAACTGGGGACTCCATCGTTCTACTGAGGGACTTCAACGCTCACGTGGGCAGCGACAGTGTTACCTGGAGAGGTGTGATTGGGAGGAACGGCCTCCCCGATCTGAACCCGAGTGGTGTTTTGTTATTGGACTTCTGTGCTAGTCACAGTTTGTCCATAACAAACACCATGTTCAGGCATAAGGGTGTCCATCAGTGCACGTGGCACCAGGACACCCTAGGCCGGAGGTCAATGATCGACTTTGTAGTCGTGTCATCTGACCTCCGGCCGTATGTCTTGGACACTCGGGTGAAGAGAGGGGCTGAGCTGTCAACTGATCACCACCTGGTGGTGAGTTGGATCCGCTGGCAGGGGAGAAAGCTGGTCAGACCTGGAAGTGAGGGTCTGCTGGGAACGTCTGGCAGAATCCCCTGTCAGGGAGGTCTTCAACTCCCACCTCCGGGAGAGCTTTGACCGGACCCCGAGGGAGGCCGGAGACATTGAGTCCGAGTGGACCATGTTCTCCACTTCCATTGTTGACGCGGCCGTCCGGAGCTGTGGCCGTAAAGTCTGAACCCGGTGGTGGACATCGGAAGTAAGGGATGCCGTCAAGCTGAAGCAGGAGTCCTACCGAGCCTGTAGCTCAGGGGACCCCCGAGGCAGCTGACGGGTACCGGCAGGCCAAGCGGACAGCAGCCCGGGCGGTCGTGGAAGCAAAAACTTGGGTCTGGGAGAAGTTCGGGGAGGCCATGGAGGACTACCGGTCAGCCTCGAGGAAATTCTGGCAAACCATCCGACGCCTCAGGAGGGGGAAGCAGTGCTCCGCCAACACTGTTTACAGTGGAGGAGGGGAGCTGTTGACCTCGACTGGGGATATCGTCGGGCGTCGGAAGGAATACTTCAAGGATCTCCTCAATCCCACTGACAGGCCTTCCATGGAGGAAGCAGAGGCTGAGGACTCAGAGGTTGATTCATTCATCACCCAAGCTGAAGTCACTGAGGTAGTCCGGAAGCTCCTCAGTGTCAAGGCACCGGGGGTGGATGAGATCCGCCCTGAGTACCTCAAGTCTCTGGATGTTGCGGGTCTGTCGTGGCTGACACGCCTCTGCAGCATTCAGTCTCAGCAGTCTATTCCAGGTCGGGGGAGAGTTCCTGCCTCAGGTGGAGGAGTTCAAGTATCTTGGGGTCTTGTTCACGAGTGAGGGAAGGATGGAGCGCAAGATCGACAGGCGGATCGGTGCGGCGGCCGCAGTAATGCGGTCATTGTATCGGTCCGTCGTGGTGAAGAAGGAGCTGAGCCAAAAGGCAAAGCTCTCGATTTACCGGTCGATCTACGTTCCCACCCTCACCTACGGTCATGAACTCTGGGTCATGACCGAAAGAACTGGATCCCGGATACAAGCGGCCGAAATGAGCTTCCTCCGCAGGGTGGCGGGGCGCTCCCTTAGAGAGAGGGTGAGGAGCTCTGTCACCAGGGTGGCGGGGCGCTCCCTTAGAGAGAGGGTGAGGAGCTCTGTCACCAGGGTGGCGGGGCGCTCCCTTAGAGAGAGGGTGAGGAGCTCTGTCACCAGGGTGGCGGGGCGCTCCCTTAGAGATAGGGTGAGGAGCTCTGTCACCAGGGTGGCGGGGCGCTCCCTTAGAGAGAGGGTGAGGAGCTCTGTCACCAGGGTGGCGGGGCGCTCCCTTAGAGATAGGGTGAGGAGCTCTGTCACCAGGGTGGCGGGGCGCTCCCTTAGAGATAGGGTGAGGAGCTCTGTCACCCGGGAGGAGCTCGGAGTAGAGCCGCTGCTCCTCCACATGGAGAGGAGCCAGCTGAGGTGGCTCGGGCACCTGTATAGGATGCCCCCTGGACGCCTCCCTGGGGAGGTGTTCCGGGCATGTCCCACCGGGAGGAGGCCCCGAGGAAGACCCAGGACACGCTGGAGTGACTACGTCACTCGGCTGGCCTGGGAACGCCTTGGGGTCCCCCCGGAAGAGCTGGAGGAAGTGTCCGGGGAGAGGGAAGTCTGGGGATCCCTGCTCCGACTGCTGCCCCCGCGACCCGACTCCGGATAATGCGGTGGACAATGGATGGATGGAGAATAAATGCAGAGGCTCAATGTGAACACCAGACCAGATGGAAACAGTTAAAACCTGAACGACTCAAACCGACCTACTGAGTCCAGGTAAAGGACCGGCCTCTCTGGGTGTGGGGGGGCTGAGGGGGGGCAGGTCTGAGATCGGCTCCTCGTCCTCGTCCTCGTCCAGCGGCGCCGGCTGCACCACGCTGGCCGTGCCCTGCAGCCGGCCGCTCATGGCCTCGTCCATCAGCTGGAACCAGCGCCAGGCGCCGGGGCGGCCCAGGTTCTCCAGACCCTCGGGGGGGTTCTTCAGCACCTGCACGGGGGTAGAGACCTCAGAGTTTTAGCTCACACACACACACATACACACACACACAGGTCCACACGTTCAACATGGCGGCCGCTGTGACATCACTGACCACCTGAGTCGAGGTGAAGCGCCACTGACCCGGTACTTCTCCTTCAGGTTGTCCCACTTCTTCTTCAGCTGCCGAGCCGACATCAAACCATGGAGCCCCATCTCCTTCCTGATGGCCCTGCAGTCACACCACGGTCACATGACGGTCACACGACAGTCAGGGTTCTCAATTAACTTTTTAGATCACCAGCCAATTTGGCTGGTAACTTTCTAAAGTTACCAGCCAATCAGAATTTCCACTAGCCAATTTTTTTCCGGTGAAAATAAGAGAGATTCTTTACGTTCGCACTGTGTTTCCCATGAAAATAGCATGTTTTTAGCCTAGCTATCATACTGACAACTGAAATAATTACTTTCAGGTATTGTGCCTCCTCTATTACAGTTTTTCTCCATTGGTTTGGCTCATTTTTCAAAACAGAAATTACATTTTCAAAACAACATGGACAAACCTCCAAACTACTTGGCAAATGTTCACAAAAGAATTGTATTTCTCATTAATTTCATCACATTGTGGCCTAAATGTCAGATGTAACAGAGATGTGAGGATGAAAGTTGTTCTGGCTGCATCACGTTTTCAGTCAGTAACTTTGCCTTAAATTAAGAGACACAGAGATAAGCACACGTGGACGTGGACGTGCAGACGGCGGACTGACCTCCAGCCTCTCATGGCAGAGTTCCTCCTCCCGGTGAAGATGGCGGCGTTGGTGGCTCGGAGCTGGACCAGCAGTTTGATGTCTCTGTCCGTCACTATGGAAACAGCAGACACGTCATCAGTCTCATGTCTCTGTCTCTACATGACGTCTCTCTGCAGTCTGAGGTCCCTGGTTACAGGCAGGTTTATGGTGTAGTCCAGTGGTTCTGAAACTGTTTTACATCAAGGATCCTAAATTGACACAAATTAGACCACGGAACCCAAATTGCACTAAATTTTGAAACGAAGACCAGAAATACATATCTGATTCCTTGGTTTTCCGTCAGGGAACTTGTTGCTTCCGGTTGCAGTAAACAATGGCAACTGAAAAACAAACGCTTATGTTGCGCAGGCGACGAAGAAGACGTCTATGGAGGTGGTCTGTCCGACCAGTCGAGGCTGAACGGGTGAATTTACCACACTGACGTTCTGTGCGGACCAATCACAGTCCTTGCGGTTCACGTCGCGATGCGTCGACGCGATGTGTAGTCAGGATCTTTTGGAGGTGCACGTCAGGTTACAGCGTAGCTGTGCGTTCACACCAAAAGCTTCCAAAGCGTCAAAACGCCAGAAGTCAATTCATTTTCAACGAGAGCCCGGCGACACTGAGCGTCCAAAGCGTCAACAGGCGTCGCCGCGCTTCCAAAGCGTCACCAGAAGTTGAGCCATAGTTAACTTTAGGGTAATTAGCTATGACGCGGTTCGGCGGCAACCAGTCAGAATAGAGATGTCCGTCGGCTGCCTTTTTTTTGTATCTCGGCTCCCCAATGACCAGCGCGATCGAACTTTGACGTCGGTCACGTGACGAGCGGCCAAAGCGGCTGAAAATATTTGCCGTTTTGGGAGCTGTCTTGTCTGACGCCCAGCCTCGAGCGTTTTTTGACGCTTTGGAAGCTTTTGGTGTGAACGCACAGTAGCCTAGGACAGAAACATAAACCAGGCTTTAGTCAACTTGAAGGTGGGTAGATGAGTGAAATTTCAATTTTGAGTGAACTATCCCTTTAATGGTGCCAGTGGTAGACAGAGCTGGTTATCCCGGGTCAAGGCTGGACCACCGGTCTAAAACTACCGCTCTGTCCCGGGTTAAGAGGCTGGACCACCAGTCTAAACCTGGTCTAAACTACAGAGACGCTGCCGAACGGCGGGAAACTGCTCATTAATGGCGGCCTTTGTTTAGTTTTACCGCCAAAACCAAACGCGTCGTCTTCTTCCTCCTCCTCCTCCTCTCACGTCACTAAACCAACTACTGATGTCACTGTCCGCTACGTAACGTGACGTCACGCTTCGCTGTACGTACACACACACACACACACACACACACACACACACACCGCGGGGTGAGCGACAGAGCAGTGAGATGTTGTGTAGTAGAGAGAGACAATAAAACAGTTAACAACATGAACATGAAACAACATGGCGGACAGGACGAGTCAGCTCACAGTTTCCGTTAAACTGTTGTTGTTGAATATTGTTATTATTATATTTAAACCACTTTACTTCTGTATGTGTTCGCCATCTTTCCTCCTCCTCCATCCAAACAGTCCTCTTCTTCTTCCTCCTCTGCTGCTGCTGTTTATGTCTGTTACCGCAGCCTCACTGCCCCCTACAGGCCGCGGCAGGGAGCGCACTGAGGGAAATAGATAGATAGATAGATAGATAGATAGATAGATAGATAGATAGATAGATAGATAGATAGATAGATAGATAGATAGATAGATAGATAGATAGATAGATAGATAGATAGATAGATAGATAGATAGATAGATAGATAGATAGATAGATAGATAGATAGATAGATAGATCCCAAGCTGGGAAATTAAAGTGCAGCAACAGCATTACACAGACACACAGTGACGATAACAACATATAGTATAAGAATATAAAGAATAAGATTATTAAAAAAAAAAAACTATACATAATAAAATAGCAAAATATAAAAAACAAACTATACATCATTAGATAGCAAAATATAAAGAACAAACTATACATAATAAAATAGCAAAAGCAAATAAAATAGAATGTAATGTACAAAAGTATATACAACAGAATTGGCAGGTACAGGTAAGTGAATGAAGAAATTAAAATAAAGGATATCAAGTAAATAGACAAAATATCTTTATTTTAACTGGTCAAACGCTGATGTATCCAACTAAAAACATTAATAAACACTGATTATTTTGTGTGGTGCCATCTATGATTCTTGTCCTGTACTATTTTATACTTTTAAACAAACAAACCGAAAATGCAAACAGTAGGATATTGTTTGTTCCTTGTTCCTGTACTATTCTTCAGTGAAATTTTGATGCTCTTTGTAGTTCTTTTTTAAAATACATATATATTATATTAGATGGTGTATATTATGTCGTGTTGAGTGTGGGAATGTACAAAACATTGTGTGTATTTAAATGTCTCTCATCCGTCATGGGTAAACATTGAGGAGGGTTTTCTCCTGTTGATGTTAGTTTCCCTGTTTATTTATTGATTAATCAGAGTGACACCTGTCAGATTGATCAAAACAAGAAATAAGAGATGAAAAAGAACCATAACAAACAAAATAAAACAGTAATAATAAAAGATAGATAAATAAAATAATTAATTATATCAAATAAATACGAATAAAAGAAGCTATATAAGGTGTCAGTGAAATGTTTCCTCTTTCTTTTTAATTTTAGACATTTTTATTATATATATATATATATATATATAATAATAAATAATATAATAATAATAAACATATAATATTGTCTGTTTATTATATATATATATATATATATATATATATATATATATATATATATATATATATATATAATAAACAGATATATATATATATATATATATATATATAATAAACAGATATATATATATATATATATATATATATATATATATATATATATATATATATATATATATATAATAAACAGACAATATTATATGTATATTATTATTATTATTATTCTGTTTATTAGGCTATATGTATGTGTATATATACAGTATATATAATATATATATATATATATATATATATATATATATATATATATATATATATATATATATATATATATATATATATACATTTAATAAACAGACAATAAACAAACAAAAAAATACATATATACTGGGTATTGGTAATAGGTATTATTAAATCATATCAGTCTATCAATCTTGTTTGTAATAATTTATAATATTCCAAGGTTTTTATAGCTTTTCTGTCTTCAATATTTTATAGTGCTGCATATAACTGCACAACTGCATATAATATCTGATTTACATTTGCATTTATGTAATATTTTCCTTGTAAAATAAAAAGTTTTAACAAAATCAATTCCTTTCCTTTGATTTTTTTTCATTGTAAGTGAGAATTGTATCTTTTCTTTTTTTTTCTTTTTTAAAAAGTTTAATCTTGATGCCTGTCTTGTTTCCTCCTTCATGTTTTGTCCATATGTCGGATTGTTTACGTTTACGTCAAGCCCCGCCCCCCTCTGAGCTGCA
This sequence comes from Trachurus trachurus, assembly GCF_905171665.1. Taxonomy (NCBI): domain Eukaryota; kingdom Metazoa; phylum Chordata; class Actinopteri; order Carangiformes; family Carangidae; genus Trachurus; species Trachurus trachurus. Next base: position 35,228,843 of record NC_139897.1, on the reverse strand, counting down.
GGTCACATGACGTCGGGCAGCCCGGGCGGAGAGATGGAGCGCTCCTCCTCCTCCTCCTCTGTCCTCTGAGCAGCAGCAGCAGCAGCAGCAGCAGCGGACTGAAGGAAACGGGATGTAGCTTCCTCAGCCTCGGTAACGGTAACTTAACGGTCGGTAACGGCTTCTTTTATTATTATGCTGCTGCTGCTGCTGTGCCGCCGCCGCTCGCGCTCCACACCGACGGAGCGATGACGTAATAAGGGACCGTTAACGGAGGGAAGAGGGAAGACGTTTGTTGTTGTTTTTTACACGTTAGCTGCTGCTGTTAGCTCCGTGCTGCTGCTGCTGGTAACTAACGGTTCACCGGGAGGAGGAACACACACACACCCCAGCACCGGAGGAGTATCGGGGCCACCGTGAAGCCTCTACCGACCACCGGCCACCGGCCACCGGCTACCGGCCACCGGTCGGTGGGCGGAGGGACAAAGCAGCAGCAGCGGCGGATGTAGACAGTGAACAGTCGGTCAGTTAGTTGGTTAGTTAGTTGGTTAGTTAGTTAGAACCAGGCCTGATCACATCACATCACAACCCCCCCCCCCCCAAGGATGATGGATTCATCCCTCCACCCGCTGCCCCAGTTCCCGGAGAACTCCTATAAGAGTAAGTAAAGTAACGAAGTAACGTTAAAGTAACGCTCTGTCTCACCTGTAGCTATACCTTACCTGTCCATGCTGTGACCTTTGACCCCCTCTGTGCGTAACTTAGGGTATAATGTGTAGGAATTCCCCCCCATCTAGCAGTGCGGTTGCATATTGCATTCACGTGAAATCGGGCAGACGTCAGACAGACAACAGACGCTGCATGTAACAGGATAAACAAGCGTCTATGTAAACAAGTGGTCTGCCAGCACGAGGCAAAACAATACAGGCGTGACAACATGTTGTCATGGTGATGTGGTATTGTTTACCTGATGTTAAAGTTAGTTAGTAGTTAGTTAGTTAGTACCAGGCCTGATCACATCACATCACAACCCCCCCCCCCCCCCAAGGATGATGGATTCATCCCTCCACCCGCTGCCCCAGTTCCCGGAGAACTCCTATAAGAGTAAGTAAAGTAATGAAGTAACGTTAAAGTAACGCTCTGTCTTACCTGTAGCTGCCTTACCTTACCTGTCCATGCTGTGACCTTTGACCCCCTCTGTGCGTAACTTAGGGTATAATGTGTAGGAATTCCCTTCTAGCAGTGCGGTTGCATATTGCATTCACGTGAAATCGGGCAGACGTCAGACAGACAACAGACTGATGCAGTTTTTTAAACCTTGGTGAGTTGGGATCTGATCACCCTAAGTTACACACAGAGGGGGTCAAAGGTCACAGCATGGACAGGTAAGGTAAGGTATAGCTACAGGTGAGAACAGAGCTGTAACAGGATATCTATGTAAACAAGTGGTCAGGCCAGCACGAGGCAAAACAATACAGGCGTGACAATATGTTGTCATGGTGATGTGGTATTGTTTACCTGATGTTAAAGTACAGCTCTGTCTCACCTGCTAGTTGGTTAGTTAGTTAGTACCAGGCCTGATCACAAATCACATAACAACCCCCCCCCCCCAAGGATGATGGAGAACTCCCTCCACCCGCTGCCTCAGTTCCCGGAGAACTCCTACAAGAGTAAGTAAAGTAACGAAGTAACGTTAAAGTAACGCTCTGTCTCACCTGTAGCTATACCTTACCTGTCCATGCTGTGACCTTTGACCCCAGTGTGTGTAACTTAGGGTCACCAGATCCCAACTCACCAAGGTTTAAAAAACTGCATCAGTCTGTTGTCTGTCTGACGTCTGCCCGATTTCACGTGAATGCAATATGCAACAGCACCGCTAGATGGGGGGGAATTCCTACACATTATACCTTTAAATTAAAAAAATATATGACATAATAAAATTTTTATGTTGTTATTGTAATGTTATGAGCTAAGAAGAATAGAAAGTTTATTTTTTTTGTTATTATGTCATATATATATTTTATTTAAAGGTATAATTTGTAGGAATTCCCCCCATCTAGCAGTGAGGTTGCATATTGCATTCACGTGAAACCTGGCAGACGTCAGCTAGACAACAGACGCTGCATGTAACAGGATATCTATGTAAACAAGTGGTCCGCCAGCACGAGGCAAAACAATACAGGCGTGACAATATGTTGTCATGGTGATGTGGTATTGTTTACCTGATGTTAAACCTTAAAGTACCATTCTGTCTTACCTGTAGCTGCCTTACCTTACCTGTCCATGCTGTGACCTTTGACCCCCTCTGTGTGTAACTTAGGGTGACCAGATCCCAACTCACCAAGGTTTAAAAAACTGCATCTGTCTGACGTCTGCCCGATTTCACGTGAATGCAATATGCAACAGCACCGCTAGATGGGGGGAATTCCTACACATTATACCTTTAAATAAAAAAAATATATGACATAATAAAATGTTTATGTAGTTATTGTAATGTTATGAGCTAAGAAGAATAGAAAGTTTATTTTTTTTGTTATTATGTCATATATATTTTTTATTTAAAGGTATAATGTGTAGGAATTCCTCCCCATCTAGCGGTGCTGTTGCATATTGCATTCACGTGAAATCGGGCAGACGTCAGCTAGACAACAGACGCTGCATGTAACAGGATAAACAAGCTAAACAAGTGGTCCGCCAGCACGAGGCAAAACAATACAGGCAATGTGACAATATGTTGTCATGGTGATGTGGTATTGTTTACCTGACGTTAAACGTTAAAGTACCGCTCTGTCTCACCTGTAGCTGTGCCTTACCTGTCCATGCTGTGACCTTTGACCCCTCTGTGTGTAACTCAGGGTGACCAGATCAGATCCCAACTCACCACATGTGAGATTTCAATGAATCAAGATAAAGTCAAGAAAAAGGTTTAAAAAATAAACTTTCTATTCTTCTTAGCTCGTAACATTACAATAACAACATAAAAATGTTATTATGTCATATATATTTTTTTATTTAAAGGTATAATGTGTAGGAAATGGAATTCCCCCCATCTAGCGGTGCGGTTGCATATCTGAACGTATTCTTGATGTTGCATTCACGTGAAATCGGGCAGACGTCAGGCAGACAACACAGGATAAACAAGCAACATGTTGTCATGGTGATGTGGTATTGTTTTAGTAAAATGACATCCGGTTGGTTTGCCGACGGCCGTCTGCCTGACTGCACCTGAATGCAACACCAGTGCCTCCGTCCTTCCTCACACTACACAGTGGTGACAGTTTTAACAGGCCGTTTCCGTGGTTACCTACGGTCACGATGCAACATGGCCGCCTCGGTTCGGTGCGTCGCCCACTTATGTATTTGTAACGACTTGTAACAACTCATTCTAAGGAACCAGAAAGCTTTCATTGGTATGCAGCTGTGATTCACCTTCAGTCAAATACGGATTTATGAAAGAAATGTTTGATTTTTGATCATAAAAAGACAAATAAGTTACACACTGGGGCTTTAAAGGGACATTGTGTAACTTCTCCTGTTATCTATTCATGAAAATGGATTATTTGGTTCAAACGGATAGACGAACGCGGTAACGCAGTGAGGAGGAATGGAGCGTTACACTGATGCTGCATTCACCTGCAGTCGGGCAGACGGCCGTCGCTAACAAAACCAGATGTCATTTTAGTCACAGAAGTCCAGAGAAAGACGGTAAAACAATACCACATCGCCATGACAACATATTGTCACGTGTATTGTTTTGCCTCGTGCTGACGGACCACTTGTTTACATAGAGGCTTGTTTATGCCGTTACGTGCAGCGGCTGTCGTCCGTCTGCCGTCTGCCCGATTTCACGTGAATGCAGCATGAAAAATACGACTGAGTTGCTTGAGATATACAACCACAACGCTAGAAGGGAGGAATTCCTACACAATGCACCTTTAAAGGGACAACGAGGAGTTTGTATTTGGTTATAAAACAGTCTCATATTAATGTGGATGAATCTACGTTACCACTTTTATCAACTGTAATTATTTGTAACTGAATAACATCAACACTTCGGTCTAAGAGCTGCTGCCTCTGGGTTGAGATGTAGGTTTGTAGAGAAAGACGAGAGCAGCACACTGCAAAAACTCTAAATCTTACTAAGAATATTTGTCTTATTTCTAGACAAAACAAATCTCATTCTACTTAAACTAAGACTCATCACATAAAAAGCAGCTTGTTTTTAGACACGTTTTACTTCTTTCAAGCAGATTTTCACTTGAAATAAGTAGAAAAATCTGATAGTGGAGCAAGTTTTTCTTTCTTATTACAAACATAAAAAACTTGCTTTCACTGGCAGATTTTTCTACTTATTTCAAGTGAAAATTAGTTTGAAACAAGTGAAAATGATCTAAAAACAAGTTAATTTTTAAGCGATGAGTCTTATTTTAAGTGGAAAGAGATTAGTTTTGACTAGAAATGAGACATTTTGACAAGAAATAAGACAAATATTCTTGGAAAGATTTTGAGTTTTTGCAGTGCACCTGCATGGGTACGATGATGATGAGGTCCTCCATCTTTGTTGTTGTGCTTGTGTTTTGACTGGGCTCCTCGTTTCTCTGTGTGTGTGCAGTGACGGAGGAGGACGTGAAGCGGCTGATCGAGTTCAGAGCGTCCAACGAGGCGCTGTTCACCGGGAAGAGGAACTCTGCCAAGATCGCCTGGAGGTAGGAACCAAACAACCAAACAAAAACACTGTCTCATGTTCCACCTGTGCTGTGAGGTTCTCCTTAGCTCACCTGCTCTGGTTCTCCTCTGGTTCTGCAGCACCATCCTGAAGGGTCTGGGTCTGGAGGGGAAGCTAACGGCGGATCAGATCGCCAAGAAGTGGGACAACCTGCGGACAAAGTACAAGGTGAGAGGCCACGCCCCCCAGGAAACCTGTCAGAAGCCGTTTTCCCACTAAAATTAACGGGTCGACGCAGGCAGAGCTTTGTTTTGGTACGTGATATGAGACGCAACCGGTTTGGACGATTGGAGCCGAGCCGATTGAAGGCGATTTTAACCCGCGTCGCTTGCCGAGCGTCGACGCGGCTCCGTGCGCCTTTCCCACTGCCACCAAAAGCCGATTGTTAGCGGGTTTAAACGGGTTTTTTGACCAGTGGGAAAGGGGTATGAGTAACAGGGGGTCTCGGTGTAGCAGTGCATGTCCATATAACGGTTGCAAACTGTCTTCGTAACAAAAAGACACACCAAAAAACATCCAAATACCTCCATGCTGCTTGTATGTAATGTCCGCCTTGTATTGAAGCCCAGAAATGCGAAATTGTCCTGAAAAAAATTAAAGCGGAAAAATTAAAGCGGAAGCTTCTCGAAGCTTGGAAGAGGAGCTTCGAGAAGCTTCCGCTACAAAACAAACTTAAAATATAGACTTATTACATTTTTTTCAGGACAATTTCTCATGTCGGGGCTTCAATACAAGAGGGACATTACATACGAGCAGCATGGAGGTATTTGGATGTTTTTTGGTGTGTCTTTTTGTTACGAAGACAGTTTGCAACCGTTATATGGACATGCACTGCTACGCCTGCTAACCCTAACCCTTGACGTTCTGTGTTCTATGTTCTGTGTTCTCCTCCAGGACCTGAAGCAGCCGTACCAGGGCCAGGAGAACCTGGGGGCGGTGGTGGAGTCGTGGCCGTGGTTCCACATCATGGACGAGGCGATGCAGGGCCGTCTCTACAACGGAAACCTGGTCCTGAGCCCCGAGCACGCCGCTGCCGTCACCGCCTCACACGCCACCGCCGGTCACCGCGGCAACGGCCATCCCAACCACAACCAGAACCACAACCAGAACCAGAATCACAACCAGAATCACAACCAGAACCAGCACCAGGAGAACACGGACATCCTGGAGTTCCTGATCAAGACGGAGATGGAGGACACGGTGGCGGTGGTGGAGGACGAGGGGGCGGTGCCCTCCGAGGCTCCGCCCACCGAGGGCGTTCCCATGGGATGGAGGAGGATGACCGAGTGCTCCTACAAGAGTAGGTGGAGCCCACAGCTTCTAAGACTACGTTTACACGTGCCCGGCTATATACTGTTTCGATCCCAAATATACGGCCAGTTTATCCAATGTGTTTAGAGGTTTGCGCCGATGTTTCTTGGAGAAGTGAAGCTCCTGTGGAGCAGCGACCGGGACATCACAGAGACAGCAGCCGGTCTGCAGAGCTGCTCGGCCGGCCAACCTCCGTCGTCATCCCGGGGACAAAACTATCGCTAATTAACTTACCCGCAGGTTTTAAAAAAGCAATTAAAAAGCATCGTTTTCAGGGGCGTTTTCTCAGTTTGCGTGTAAACGGAGGGTGCAAACGATGGTTAATGTCTCCGTTTTTAAAAATAACCGGGTACGTATAAACGGGGCCTAACAGGATGACAGGGGAGAAACAGTTGTTTGTCAGTTTATGATGGGAAGTTCTTGTTGTAGTTAACTCCTCTTCTTCTTCCTCCTCCTCCTCCTCCTCCTCCTCCTCCTCAGTGACTGAACCAGAAACAGAGCGGATGATCAAACTCAGAGCAGCTAATGAAGCTCTCTTCACCGGCAGGAAACACTCAGCTAAACCTGCCTGGAGGTGAGTTTCACACACACACACACACACACACACACACACACACACACACACACACACACACACACACACACACACACACCTGGCTGAGTTCACCTGAGCTCTGAGGCCACGCCCCCTCCCGTCAGAGGCCACGCCCCCTCCTGTCAGTGTAACTACCTGTGTGTGTTTCAGGGCCATCCTGTATGAGCTCGGTCTGCAGGGCAAACTGACCACGGACCAGCTGGCCAAGAAGTGGGACAACTTGAAGAGGAGGTACAAGGTGGGTAACGCACCTGTAGCACACCTGGAACAGAACCAACACACCTGTAAAACAACTAACACATCTGTAACACACTTGTAGCCAGGGTTCAAACTTAACTTTTTTGCTCACTGGCCAACTGGCTAGTGAGCTTTAAAAATCTACTGGCCAGAAAGATTATTTACTGGCCAAAAATTATGTATAGCTGTTTTGTATATTTTTCAATGTGTTGAACTGTTTTAAATACACTCATCAGTAAGGGATAATGTATAGTTCGGAGGTTGTTATGGAGAAATAAACCCCGACAGGTTGTATGGAACTGTATGGATCTTTTTTTTTTGCCGTTAAATACATGGATTATAATTGATAAAGGATATTGGTTAAATACACACGTGCGCCGCGAGCGTTGTAATCGGTCACAAATCATTGCTATACGGCATGTTGTGAGCTTGAAGATCTGCACGTCACAGCTGGGGCGGGAGGAACAGTAACAACAACGAGGTAGTCAGCCGGCTTCCTTTACTCGCCAAAGCATCAAAGTTAGTCCCACTTGGTGTTCTTGGTGTTCCCAGATGTTCTTGATGTTCCCAGATGTTCTGGATGTTTCAAGTTTCTTTATTAGGATTAACCCCTTGAGGTGTATCACCTCCCAAGTAAAAATAAGAAAGAAGGATAAGGAAAAGAGAATAGAAACACATAACAAATACAACATACATACAGCAATCACACACAAACACTGGGAAGAGTAATCCAGACATTACAAACATTGCAGCCTAAGCATACAAGAAATAGTGAGCTATTACAAGCAGTTAACTTGAATGCATAATCATATTATGGGGTATAGTAGCTAGCTGTACATAGCATCAAGGACTCAGAAATGGGCAGTAGGTAGGTCCAACTCATGGGGAGATGGTGAAATAAAATGGGACCTGAACAACCCATGAACAGTCAAGTGTTTCAGGTCATACATGAACATTCAACCTTAAAGTGAGATGACAATGCACGCTTGAACAAACTAAGAGTAGGGAGGGATCTGATGTTGGCAGGTAAATTATTCCAATCAGCCAATCGGGAGCTTTGATTCCAGATGTTCCCAGATGTTCTAGATGTGTTGGAGCTGAACCTCTGACTGGTTTTGTTCCCGTTTCTCCTGCAGGAGCTGAAGTTTCCGGCGCGCGGCGTGGAGACCAACCCGAGCTCGTGGCCGTGGTTCTACCGGATGAACGACGCCATGGAGGGACGCTTCGCCGCCGCCGCTCCGATCCTCACGCCCATCGTGGAGGACGAGGACGAGGACTGCGAGTCGCTGTCGCCCACGCCCAAGAAGCGAGCGCGGCGCAGCCGGGGCGGGATGACGGAGTTCCTGACGGAGTCGGAGATGGACCTGCTGGTCGACCACGAGGACAAGAACGGATCGACGACGCTGGGCGAGCTGCACCGCATGACGGAGTTCACATACAAACGTGAGCAGCTCATATCTGAGGATTAATAATAAATAACTAATCAATAACGAAGCTAAACCCCTAAATAAGAAGAGAGGAGCTCTTTCTGATTGTCTGTGTTGATCGACAGTGACAGAAGACGACACGAGGCGACTCATCGAGCTACGAGCTGCTAACGAGTCTCTGTTCACCGGGAGGAGGAACACGGCCAAACCGGCCTGGAGGTAAAAACAACTACTGACCTCAACTACTCATATATATACAGTAAATATAAGGCGACCTGATGAGTAACATGGCGCTGCTGCCCAATCACATGGTGTCGCCACACGGCCGCCATCTTGGCTCAGTCGCTCCCTCAGAGCTTTAAGCCTCTGGTTCATGTTCTACTATAACAACCAGGACTGGATCAGTTTTTGTCCGATTTTCAAACGGTTTGGTTTGTTATAAACGTCATATATACAGTTCTGATACTGATACTTAAAATCACCAATCATTTTTAATCAGGTACTTTTCTGTTAGGGGTGGGAATCTTTTACTATCTCACGATTTGATTCGATTCTGAGTTTTGGGGCTACGATTCGATTCAAAATCGATTTTCGATTCAAAACGATTTGATTCCTAATGATTTCTGCTTCAGTCTGTCGGTGTGAAAGGATCCTCATGATCTACTCCAGTCTGCTTTACAAGACAGAATGACTGAAGTGTCTTTCTCACATTTATTGAGTTTTAAACATTTATCCATGCTTAGATGGAATTGTTGAAACTGTTGCATAAAAGCAATATCACAAGTAAAGTGCCTCTTTATTTTAAAAAAATAGTGCAGTTAAACAGCTGCCTTTTAAATTCTAAGGAGATGGAGGCCGACAGCCAGCAGATTTGTTTCATTTTATTATTTTTTTTAATCGATTTTGGGACATTTTATATCGATTCTGAATCATAATAAATGAGAACTGCGATTCTTATGTGAATCGATTTTTTGGCACACCCCTATTTTCTATGAAAGTAACATTATGTAAGTAATATCTATATACGGACAACATTTCCCAGAGTTCTGAGTAGTTTTTAGTGCAGATGACTGGATCACCAGAGTCAGAGGGAGGGGACTGAGCCAAGATGGCCGCCTGTGAGTTACAGTTACAGTAGTTTTTAGTGCAGATGACTGGATCACCAGAGTCAGAGGGAGCGGAGTGAGCCAAGATGGCCGCCTCTGAGTTACAGTTACAGTTGGTGTTAGTGTGGACGTTCTCTGTGACGTGACCTTTGACCTTGTGCTCAGAGGTATTGTGAAGGAGATGGGTCTGACTGGGAAGATCACACCTGACCAGGTCGCCAAGAAGTGGGACAACCTCAAGACCAAGTTCAAGGTGAGTCTGATTATGGGATGTTTGTGTTGGTTTCTGTTTCTTCAATGTCTTTTAAACATCCAGACCTGATCTGAGCCACCACAAATTAATAAAAAAACAAATCTACAGTACATTAGTCAAATACATTGTGAATATTTTTTAATGTTTCAAATTCGAACTTCAAAATTCAAAATACAAATTTCAATTTTCATTTGATTATCCAGTAGTTGAAACTGGGCCCCTCCTCTCGGGCTCAACTGTGTAGCCTCCTGCTCCAGACAGCAGCAGTTGTCATGACAACAAAGGAAAGGAAATACAGTCTGAGTGAAGCTCTGGAGCCGTGGACCGATAGCCGACCGTCACCAACACCGGGAGGAGCCCCCATGTTATGCCGTTGTGGTGAGCTGGGAAGACGGTGTTAGCAGCGGATGCTAACCGCTACCGCTAGCCGAAGTTAGCATCGAGCTAGCTCACTACAACGGTCCTCATACTTGTTACCAGTGTCGGTGACGGTGGGGAATCGGTCCGCGGCTCCAGCGCTTCACTCAGACTGTATTTATTTTTTCTTTTCTGTCCTGACTGCTGCTGCTGAGAGAGAGAGAGACGTGCTAGCTGCTAGCACTTGTTAGCATCAGAGACAGCTAGTGCAGCTAGCAGCCCTGAGCCTCCTACTCTGCTGCACGGAGCTTCACCTGAGCTCCGTCATTGGCTGGAGAGAAAACACCGACTCTCTCTCCATAGATATCTATGCTCTCTAGCTCCACCCAGAAACGTCCACATGCACAACAAAACCTGAACAAAACAGAGCAAAAGACCAGAATACAGGCAGGGGGAGGGGGCGTTGCAGACACAGCCCCCACCACACAGGACTAGAAGCCCATAGGTGATGATTAAGACGGATTTCATTTGTACAAGTCTAATGTTTATTTTTGGGCACAAAACTCCAGACCCAACTTTTAAAGATTTGATCCAAACCTTTTGAACAACTAGTTTCTGCAGCATCTCTGCTAATTGATTAGTTGATCAGGAGATTCATGTGACATGTTTCTGATGATCAATAATGGTTGAGAGCAGTCCGACGGTCCCAGTCCTCTGACATCACAGCCCCCCCCCCCTTTAGGACCTGAAGTTCCCCCCCCGGGGCATGGAGAACCAGACCAACCCGGCCTCGTGGCCCTGGTTCCAGCTGATGACCGACGCTCTGGAGGGCCGCCTGGCGGGGAAGGCCCCCCGCGTGACGCCGGTGTGGAGCAACGAGGAGGACGCGGTGTTCGGCTCGTCGCCGCCGGCGGCCGACAGGGACGGTCTGCTGGCGGAGCGGGGCAGCGTGTCGGAGCTGGAGAGCATGGTGGGAGGGGACAGCGCAGAGGCCGACGGCAACATCACCTACATCGACGCCAGCGGGGAGGAGTGCTCCACGCCGACGGACCTGTCCTACAAGAGTAAGAGACAGAGGCTGCTCTTTCTTTGCTGTTTGTTGTTGTAGTTGTTGTTAATTCATGTGGCCATTTCATATGAACTCTTTCTTAGTTAATATTCTGCTGTGTAACTTGTTCTAACTAGAAAAGAGAGGGCCACGGGGGGCTACTACCTGGGTTATCATCTCTGTCAACATGGGAATCAAACAAGTTGTGAGCTGCACATTCACCACGCTATGAGATAATAACACAACGTTACCACACAGAGTTGTTTTAGAGGGAAATTCATGCAAAACCGCTGATGCGCGTTGCCTTCAGGGACAGTTTTTCATCATCAGTCTCTGTATTTCCCTCTAAAACAACTCTGTGTGGTAACGTTGTGTTATTATCTCATAGCGTGGTGAATGTGCAGCTCACAACTTGTCCACCAGAGCGTTGTGGAGTTGTTGGATTGTGTATTTGATGAGCCTCCGTAGCGTAGCTCTGAGCAGCTCACGGCTCTGCTCCGCCGTTCTAAAAATAGCTTGCACCGACAATTAAAGGTAACGAACCTACTGCTATGACTATAGGGATTATGGCAATGGGCCAATTTGCCAAAATGTTGAACTATCCCTTTAAGGTCAAGACAGAGCTGATCAGACAGACACATTAGCATCTTTCTAGATGGTGATAGAGGCCCCCCAGGCTGAGGCAGACAGAAACGTTGAGAAAAAGCTTGATTTTCTGCCTCTGCACTGGTCTCACATTTGGGCTTATTCTGACAAAACAGTAGCTCCTATCAGAAAAAGAAGCAGACCGTGGTCGTCGTAAGGACTTCCTGAACGATTTGGTGTGTCACGTGTTGCGCAGCATTCTAAGGTTGGACAACTCTGGCATGAAACCCTATGAAACAAGATAGGTAGACAGCAATTTATTCGGCAAAAACTACTTTATAATTTTTCAATATGGTTAAAATGTGCCTGGGGTTCCTGCAATAGCAACTCACAATATCTGGAACGTATTCCCGGAGTCATTTTTATCCCATTCCCTAAACCTAAGACATCAATAAACATACCTAAGCCTATGTACTGTAGGCTATATAACATATTCTGTTATGTATTTAGTTGAGCTTAATAATAGGGTTTGGGGGTGGTCCACTAGGGGGAGCTCTAGGCATAGGTCAGGGGTTAATTGCATAGTTTGTTTGTTGTTGTTGTGCAGTCCTCATGAGAAGTGAGCCTGTTTTTCCCTGGCTGTACTGAAGTGCTAAGCTCATTCCTTCTCCAGTCCACTCTCTGGTCGTGTTCATAGACAGAGAAGATCTAATACATCTAGCAAACGTAACATTGCCGCTGCTAATGTCTTTTGAACTTTGTGAAGTTTTACGAGGAGAAACGGGAGATCGGCGGAGATTAAGCGTTAGCTTGTAGCTAACGTTAGCTAGCGTCGTTAGCTACTAGTTAGTGAGTGACCAAAACAATGATTTCCCCCCATTTTACAGAAAAGTTAGGTAATGTCCGTTCAATCGCTATTGAGCCGCGTCTGTCCTCTATCATGGACACCATTTTTCTGATCTATAAGTTAATTCAAATTTTCCTTACAAGCAATTTAAATCTGCCTAATTTTCAATGGTTTCCAATGGGAGTTAACCCTTCCGTGACCATTGTTTGTCCAACCTGGCAACAGTAACCGTGGGGGGCGGGGCCTTGACAAAGGGTCAATTAGGCTTGACTTGTGTGTTTGAGCCCTAACACTTGTCCCTCTGTGTCTCTGTTGCCATAGTGACGGACCAGGACACCAGGAGGATGATTAAACTTCGTGCCGCTAACGAGTCTCTGTTCACCGGGAGGAGAAACGCAGCCAAAGCCGCCTGGAAGTAAGAACCATTAGAACCAACATAAACACATTCAGAACCACCAGACCCGTTCTCCTCAGTGTGACGGCGTGTTCCCACCAAACGCGATGACGCGTGGTCACGCGTCGAGATTACATGTAAAGTCAATGCAAACACACGATTAGACGCGTCATCGCGCTGGGCGATGAGATGGAAGCGATAGCGCGAAAAATCGCTTCCATGCTGTTTCATCGCTTGAACTTTTGCGACGAATTCGCATGAAGACGCACCGCGACAGCCTATCAGCGTTGAGATGCTGACTACTGGTGTTCCCTTGTCAGTTTAGTCAAAGACGGTTTATAAATAGAGTATCTTTAGTTTAGTTTAGTTTATTATTCAGATCCCCATTAGCTGCAGCAAAGCCACAGCTATTCAGTGTTGCTTTTCCGGTGCTGTTACAAACATTTCTGAAAGCCCGTTATCACTGCTGTTTTCAACCCAAAGCACTCAACAGGCGGTCAGTCAGTCACACAGTCACGGAGCTGTCTCCGCTGCGGCCAGAGACCCGCACCGCTGTTCCTGTCCCATCTACGGGACCAGTGCAGCGACGGTGGTTATCTCAGCCCTGGTCGACGAGAGAATTAAATGGTGGAAGAAATGTTGTTGTTTGGGCGGACTCGTCGTGCGACGCGAATATGCAAAAAACGCCTCGTTTTAGCATCTTAGCGCGACACGATTTCATTTGATTACATCGCGTTTGGTGGGAACACGGCATGACCCTCTCCCCCCCCCCCCCCAGGGCCATCCTGAAGGAGCTGGGGCTGCAGGGCCGAGTCTCCACCTATCAGATGGCCAAGAAGTGGGACAACCTGAAGAGGAGGTACAAGGTCAGTGCTAAGCCCCGCCCCCTCCGCCTCAGCCCTCAGCTCATTGGTCCAGATGAATGTTACTGATCCCCCCCCCCCCCCTCCCCCCTCCAGGACCTGAAGTACCCCCCCGTGGGGATGGAGTCGGTGGCGGACGGCGCCTCCTCGTGGCCGTGGTTCCACCTGATGAACGATGCGATGGAGGGTCGCCTGGCAACCAGCGCCCCCCTCCTCACCCCCGTCTCCCAGGACGACGACCACCACCACTCTGACTCCGCCCCCCCCAGACACAGGCCCCGCCCTCCCCTGGCCCCTCCCCCCTCCTCCTCCTCCGCCCCCGTCGTCGTCGTCGACTACGGACAGGAAGTGGCGTTCTGCGACGGCGGCGTGGCGGAGCAGAGCCAGCGCGGCGCCGTGGCGACGGGGGGGGAGGGGGCGTGTGAGGGGGCGGGGCTAGTGGAGCGGGAGTGGGAGCTGGTGGAGCGGGAGAGGACGGCGCTGGAGCGGGAAAGAGAGATGGTGGAACGCGACCGGGCGGCGGTGGAGCGGGAACGGGCCGCGGTGCAGGTACGAAACAAGCAATCCTTCATGAAAAAAATAAAATACATTTTGGGAAAAATATTATAATCTTTCATAATTTTTTTTGCAGTTTAAAATTCAAAATAAGTCAAAAAGGGAGTTTTTTATTCAATCTGACATTACCCAAAAAGTCAAATTTATTTTTAGAATATTGAATTGCGAATTGGCGTAACAATTGGGGGCTCGTCCGGGATCTGAACAACCATGAGGTGAAGTAAAGGTTTGTAGCTGTGGTAGTCTTCTTTTCAAGATGGTTTGTGATTTTATTGCCTGCCTGTGTTTACTTGAGAGCTCCCTGTAAGGTAGTCGTCGGGCAGAGAGAGACTCTTGCCACTTTGTTATTTTGCCTTTCTTATTTTTGGTGGTGAAACCTGGGTGTGGGTACATTTTCTGTGTGGCAGTGGACCTTGCCTTGGTCCGTTGTTCACTTGCAGAGTTCAACGTTTAAATAAGCCTCCCGGGAAGCCACTGAAGACTCGATAGTTAACCATATCACAAGGTGCCTCTCCACAACGTCACTCTTCTACAGGCTTGCCTGCCTCCCATCATGGCTTTTGTTTGTGTTAGCTTGTGTTTATCTTGTTTGTACCTTTATGTTGTGGATTAAATCCTCTTTTAGTTAAGTTAGCGTCTTTGTGTTTGGTTTGGGGTCATTGGTTGGGCCCATTGTTATGCCCCTCTGGCCAACAAAGTTCTGGGGCGTAACAGTGGTACATGATTGAAACCAGCATTTAAAGGGTTAAAGGGACAACAAGGAGTTTTGTTAAAGCCGTGAAATTCTTTGACCGGGTCAAGACAGACTCATGTTTTCATTCATCAAGAATTAAAGTCAGAGGTTGGAAGACGATCACATACCGTCGTAGTTCCCACCATAAACGGGGATTCTGCGGCGTTATTCTCATGACTCGCCACGAAACCGAAAGTAAAGAAACGCTGGTCGGCTCGCCCAGCATTTCCACCACCACTAATAATAACAAAATAACCATAGAGACAAAACCATAGATTTATCTAAAATGGACCATTAACAAGTGGTAACGGAGATTCATCCACATTAATATGAGACTTTTTTATAACCAAATAGAAACTCCTCGTTGTCCCTTTAATTTTATTTGCAAATCATTCACCTCTCCTCTACTTCCTCCTTCTCTTCTCCTCTCTCCTCCTCCTCCTCCTCCTCCTCTTCCTCTCTCCTCCTCCTCCTCTTCCTCTCTCCTCCTCCTCCTCCTCCTCTCTCCTCCTCCTTCTCTTCTCCTCCTCCTCTCCTCCTCTCTCCTCCTCCTCCTCCTGTCCTCCTCTCTCCTCCTCTCCTCCTCTCCTCCTCCTCCTCCTCCTCTCTTCTCCTCCTCCTCTCCTCCTCCTCCTCCTCCTCCTCCTCCTCCTCCTCCTCCTCAGGCGGAGCGGCTGTGGTTGGAGCGGGAGCGCGCGGCGGTGGAGCGCGACCGGTCTCTGCTGGAGCAGGAGAGGGCGGGGCTTAGCCGCGAGCGCGAGGTGCTG
The DNA here is from genome assembly GCF_905171665.1 of Trachurus trachurus. NCBI lineage: Eukaryota > Metazoa > Chordata > Actinopteri > Carangiformes > Carangidae > Trachurus > Trachurus trachurus. Next base: position 35,213,060 of record NC_139897.1, on the reverse strand, counting down.
GAGCAGCGGGCGCTGATGCTCAACGCCGTGGGACACTCGGGTCACCTCAACGCCCTCATGTAGAGACCGCCATAGAGACCGTCGCCATGGAGACCCGTCGGACGGTGGCCCCGCCCACAGAGGGACGACCTCGCCCGGTGACAGGTGCACGAGCGGCGAGGGGGGGCGGAGCTTCCTTCCTGTCTGTGATCGATCATCTAACTAACGAACGAACGCTGATCGCAGCTAGCGCGAGTAACGCAGTGACGGTTGTCACGGTTACGTTGCGTCTCTATGGGAACAGATGAAGATGGAAGTCCGAAGCGGGAAAGACGTTTCGGAAAAAACAAACACATCATCTGAGACAGGAAGTGGGCGTGGCCTCTCGTGATGCGTTGTTGTTCTTATTCTGGTCACTGCCCGATTTGCATCGCTGCCCAGATTTGTGACAGTTACGTACGGCAACTCAGCATTCCCCATAGACCCCCATGTTAAAATCGCCGACTTTACATCCTCAGTAAACATGTTAAAAGCCTGGTGTCAGAACGTTTTTTTGTCTCAATCGATAGTTTCTACCCCCGCACACACTCTGAGGGGGGTGAATTTTTTTTTAACTCTACCGTTTTACTGTTATTAGGTTAAAACTCTGGCCAATTAGGGCGCGGAAACGTTGAGTGACAGGTCCGAGCAGCTCCGTGGACTCCGTGGTTCTCGGCCGGCCAATCCAACATGGCGCTGTTCAGGCCGCCATGTTGGAGTCACAAAAACGACTCCCCAAAACCAATGGGGGACGTCACGGACGCTCAGAAAACAGGAACAGAGGCAGAGACGTGTTTACTCTCGTCTTTTCTCGCCGGCCTCATCACCATGACAACCACAAACAATCACAACTACCACAACACTCACTGAATAAACGAGTCTGCTGCGGCTTTAAGCAGACTTCCGCTTGTACGCAGATCCCTAATGAAGTTTGTCCAAGTGGAGTTGCCGTAGACAGCGGTCCAAGATGGCGGCCGGTCTGTGCATGCGCAGACCAGTATTGTCACAAATCGGGTAGTGACAGTTCTTCTGCTGTTACACATGTTGTTGAACTTCCTGTTCGGAGCCCGAGGGGGCGTGGCCTCCTGGGGGCGTGGCCTAGCGCGGGGGCGTGGCCTCTTCGTCCAGACTGAACCAATCACATCCTGTCTCCGGCTGTGGCTCCGCCCCCTCCGTCCGTCCTGACTCTTCTTCTTCACTGCTGTAAAAGGTGTCACAGGACCGAGTGAGCGAGTGAGTGATGTCATCGCTGACGTCACCGTCGCTCGGCAACAGCAGCAGCAGAATAAAACTCATCGGATGATCGTCGACGTGTTTTTCTTTTTCTTTTTCTGTTTTAAACTTTAATATTTATTGATGGATTCATGTTCATTAATAAAGTTTTTAATGATCAGTTTTAACTTTATGGGAATAATTTAACACACACACACACACACACTCTTCCTCCCTTTCTCCTCCTCCTCTCCTCTCTTCTTCCTCTTCTTCCTCCTTCTCCTCTTCTTCTTCCTCCTCTTCATCCGCCTCTTCTTCCTCTTCCTCCTCTCCTCCTTTTCTTCCTCCTCTTCTACCTCCTCTTCTTCCTCCTCCTCTTCTACCTCCTCCTCTCCTCCTCTTCTTCCTCCTCTCCTCCTCTTCTCCCTCCTCACCTCCTCTTCTTCCACCTCCTTCTCTTCTTCCTCCTCCTCTTCTTCCTCCTCTCCTCCTCTTCCTCCCTCTCCTCTTCTTCCTCCTCTTCTTCCTCCTCCTCTCCTCTTCCACCTCTCCTCCTTTTATTCCTCCTTCTTCTCTTCTTCTTCCTCCTCTCCTCTTCTTCCTCTTTCTCCTCCTCTTCTTCCTCCTCTTCCTCTTTCTCCTCCTCTTCCTCCTCCTCCTCCTCCTCCTCTCTGACCTGAGCTGTTTTTTTCTTTTCTTTTCTTTTCTTTCTTATCTTTCTTTTCCTTTCCTCCTCTGCTCCTTCATCCATCCTTCACCTGCAGTCAGACGCTCACCTGTGGACTCTGACCCTGTGGCTGCCTGCAGCTGATTGGCCGTCGCCCGTCGCCATGGAGACCAGGCTGAAGGAGGCGGAGCAGGATCCACAGGTGTGTTTGTCCGGGAGGAGGAGTGGCCCGGCCGGTGTGTGTGTCTGTGTCTGTGTGTGTGTGTGTGTGTGTCTTCAGACGGAGAGGTTCGGTGTGTGTGCACCTGCTCAGGTAAGACGCTCTGTGTGTGTGTGTGTGTGTGTGTGTGTGTCCTGTAAAAACATGAACCGTTGTGTTTACTCAGGAAGTTGTTGTTACTGTGCTTTTATTGTGTTATATACCAGGATGTAACGATTAAAAAAATAAAAAAATTGAGAAAAGAACAAACGAAAATGAATTTTTATTAATTAATTCATATTATTACGTGAGATTTGACCAATAATGAGGATGAATGAATAAAGTGCTGAGTCATGAAACGGCTCATTAAAGACATTGTGTGTCTTTAACAGAGGAAACGACGATGACTCGACGACTGCTGCAGTTCTTCAGACACAGTAAGTGTGTGTGTGTGTGTCTGTGGTTGTGTGTTTTATGACTGTGTGTTTACACTTCCTGCTAGATAATCAACACACACACCTTCACCTAGAACCTGTTCCTTCACCTGTGACTCCGCCCACAACCCGTCACAAACCAGTCAAGTCGTAAAAAGTGAAAGTTAAATATCAACTTAGAGCAGCTACAGGTCACAGTGGCTGCTTTCAGTTCCTTCAGTTTGTTAAAGGGATAGTTCAACATGTTGTCAAATTGGCCCATCATCATAATCCCTATAGTCACAGCAGTAGGTTCGTTACCTTTAATTGTCGGTGCAAGCTGTTTTTAGAACGGCGGAGCAGAGCCGTGAGCTGCTCAGAGCTACGCTACGGAGGCTCATTATGGGATTTCTTGGTTTCCCTCATCCCTCAACACAGACCATCATCACTGTAAGGACTTCCTGAAAAATCTGGTACGATTTGGTGTTTCTACAGTAAATATTTTGCTGAAATGTGCGAGTTTAAAACATCGGTCCGTTCTGCTTCTCTCAGAAAATCTTTGTATTGGAGTCAATGAGGAGCAGAGACAGACGTGTCCGCACTTAGAGGCTGATAATTCAAATTCTGTAAGTCGCTCTGATATTTTGAGCAGATGATGAGTGACAGAACAAGTTTGTCTACAAATTAGGAAAAAATCATGTGTGTAGAGTGTAAATTGTGGCCGGGCCGAGTGTGGAAAGAGAAAAGTTTCAGACGATTTCAAACGACTTCTCCCACTCGAACATTCCGTCCAATACACACCCATTATAATCTCATAATTTCTCCAAAAATGATCATGGTCATTGATCAGGGATTGATCAAAAACTATATGACCTATCAAAACGTGGAGTAATACGACAATACACAAGACTTGTGTCTACTGTTTAAAGTTTAAATGGAGTCTCTAGGTCTAAAACAACTCTGTGTGGTAACGTTGTGTTATTATCTCATAGCGTGGTGAATGTGCAGCTCACAACTTGTCCACCAGAGCATTGTGGAGTTGTTGGATTGTGTATTTGATGAGTTTGAGTGTGTGTGTGTGTGTGTGTGACGCTGTGTGTGTGTGTCTCCTCAGAGCTCTTCTGGAATCTGCTGCTTCTGGTGCCGCTGGTTATCGTTGTAGCCCTGGTCGTCCGTGGCAACGGCGTCTCCTTCATCGGTGAGAACCTGTTATGGATTCATTGATCAGCTGATCGGTGTGTGTGTGTGTGTGTGTGTGTGTGTGTGTGTGTGTGTGTGTGTGTGTACTGACTGTCCTGTGATGTTGCAGCCGAGTGGCGTCGAGGTGTTCCTGATGGCCAAGGACAGAGTCAGGTCTCCATGGAAACCTCCAAAAAGTCAGGTGAGTGACGGATCAGTGATGATCTTACTCCTCTTTCCTTATGAGCTTATTCATTATTTTTGTTTTGTATTATTCATTTATGTACGTTTTTTTATTTTATTTTTTTTTTCCTTATTTCCTTATATTTTACTGTTTAATCTCTTACTTTTCTACTTATTTTTCATTATTGTTCAATTATTTTCTTATGTTATTGTTTTTAAACCGTAACAAATGTGATCTTTGAATATGTAGGAGAGGTTTTCATATCAGCCCTCCTGGGTTTCATACCCCCCCTTTGCACATCCCAGTCATGTTGATTGTTCATGTTGTTGTTTTATCGATATTGTTTGTGCTAAATAAATAAAAAAAAATAAAAAAAGGAGCCTTCATCATCATCATCATCATCATTATTATCCTCTTCTTCGCCCTCCTCCTCCTCCTCCTCCGCAGCGGATCCATGTCTCAGTCAGAAACCCTGTGCAGACGATCACTTCAGCTTCTACATCCACAGCGGAGCAGCCAACGTGGTGGCCGCCAAGATCTGCATCAACAACCAGATGTAGGTGTCTCCTCCTCTTCCTCCTCCTCCTCCTCCTCCTCCTCCTCCTCCTCCTCCTCCTCTTCCTCTTCCTCCTCCTCTTCCTCCTCCTCTTCCTCCCCAGGTGTTTCCTTGATCAGTAGAATTAACTTATTAAAGGATAATTGCTTTTTTTTAAACAATCTGGACCTTATTTCTAGCATAAAATATGATCATTTACTCACCCACACTGCAAAAACTCAAAATCTTTCCAAGAATATTTGTCTTCTTTCTTGTCAAAATGTCTCATTTCTAGTCAAAACTAATCTCTTTCCACTTAAAATAAGACTCATCACCTAAAAATGAACTTGTTTTTAGATCATTTTCACTTGCTTCAAACACATTTTCACTTGAAATAAGTAGAAAAATCTGCCAGTGAAAGCAAGTTGTTTTGTTTTTGTAATAAGAAAGAAAAACTTTCTCCACCATCAGATTTTTCAATTTATTTCAAGTGAAAATCTGCTTGAAAAAAGTAAAAAGTGTCTTAAAAACAGGGCTAATTTTTATGTGACGAGTCTTATTTTGAGTATAATTTGATTTGTTTTGACTGGAAATGATATTTTGATCAGAAATAAGACAAATATTCTTGGAAAGATTTTGAGTTTTTGGAGTGCAGATAACTGTGGTGTCATTACAAGCCGCGTATATCCGTATAATGGAGTCTACAGGGCAGCAGAATGCAGCCTCTAAATAACACATTATCTGCAGAGAAACTCCTTCATTTCACCAATATTTAGTTGTGATAGGCTAGTGCTATTCCCCTCTGAGTCCGGGGTTAGCTGTTATCAACATCCGGGGTCTGTAGGTTGACCTACTGACCTCTGACCTGGATGATGCAACTCTTACCAAGAATATTTGTCTTATTTCTAGTCAAAACAGATCTCATTCTACTTAAAAGCAGCTTGTTTTTAGACACTTTTTACTTCTTTCAAGCAGATTTTTACTTGAAATAAGTAGAAAAATCTGATAGTGGAGCAAGTTTTTCTTTCTTATTACAAACACAAAAAAATTTCACTGGCAGATCTTTCTACTTATTTCAAGTGAATATTTGTTTGAAACAAGTGAAAATGATCTAAAAACAAGTTCATTTTTGGGGAATGAGTCTTATTTTGACTAGAAATGAGACATTTTGACAAGAAAAAGGACAAATATTCTTGGAAAGATTTTGATTTTTTGCAGTGTCTCATCTCTGAGCGCCGCGCGGCTCATTCTGATAATAATCATTCTGCTTCGGCATTCGGGTCCATTTTTATCTCAACTAGCCGGCTTAGCTGTTATCTACTGACCTCTGACCTGGATGATGTCATCTCACTAAAGCTCCGGCTAGTTGAGATAAAAATGGACCTGAATGCCGAAGCAGAATGATTATTATCAGAATGAGCCGCGCGGCGCTCAGAGATGACATCATCCAGGTCAGAGGTCAGTAGGTCAACCTACAGACCCCGGATGTTGATAACAGCTAACCCCGGACTCAGAGGGGAATAGCACTAGCCTATCAGAACTAAATCTTGGTGAAATGAAGGAGTTTCTCTGCAGATAATGTGTTATTTAGAGGCTGCATTCTGCTGCCCTGTAGACTCCATTATACGGATATACGCGCCTCTCGGCTGGAGCTCATTTCATCACAACCACTTGGAATGACACCAAAGTTATCTGGGGGAGGAAATGATCGGATTTTATGATATAAATAAGGTCCAGATTGTAAAAAAAAACGGTAATTACCCTTTAACCTGGTGATGTAACACGCCTGTCTGTCTCTGACGTGTGCGACGTGTTAAACCTTCCCCCCCCCCCCAGGGCTCTGGGATCAGCGAAAAGCAACGCTGGCGTGGGGATAAACATGGTCGTCGTCAACGGTCAGTGTTGATCACTCTTATTATTGATTATATCCCTTTAACGAGGACGTTGCTGCTGATTGGTCGCTGTGTTTGTGTCAGGTAAGACAGGAGAAGTCCAGAAGACCGGACACTTCGACATGTACGCCGGAGGTGAGTGACATCACAGACCGGTCAGCTGGTCAGAGCCGATTTTTTATTTTTTAAATTTTATTTAGCCTTTATTTAACCAGGCAGAATCAATTAAGAACAAGTTCTTATTTACAATGATGTCCTGACAAGAGGCATAAGCTTCTTGAGGGGGGGGGGGGGGGGGGGGGGGGCTGGGGGCTGTGAGGGAGAAAAGATTAAAGGTTAAAAGACAATAGCAAATATGCACAACTATACAAACATTCAGCAGAAAACAAGACATAAAAGTAAAAGGATATTCAGCATAAAAAGACAATATTTTTTACAAGCATAAAGAGTAAATAGCCAAGGTTTTTACAAACATTACAGGATTCTTTAGAGAGCCTAAAAGTAAGGAACAGGGTTATCAGTAAGGATTATTTACAAACGTAGAAACACTAAAAGACAGAGTTAGTTTCAGTAATTAGTACCAACAGTGTGTCACAGAAAGTGGCCTCGGCCGACGGCGGCAGGTACGGGCATTCAACAAGCAGAAAACTGAGGAAAAGGGTTAAATAGTTAAATAGTTAAATAGCAGGGAAGCAGCTGCAAGAATCTGTAAAAAGGTGTGAGATGGCGTCTTTGAAGGCCGGGATGGAGATGAAGTTATCCAGTTTAAGGTGTTTTTGTAAAGCATTCTGGAAAGATGCAAGGCCGGATGTAGCAGAATGATAGAGTGTGTCCAGTTTAGCAAGAGTGCCTTTACAAGCAGTGCGATAGATGGTGTCACCGAAATCAAGTGTGGGGAGAATTGTCAATTTAATGAGAGTCTGTTTAGCAGAGGAAGTGAAGGCAAGACGATTTTTATAAAGGAAACCGAGTTTAGCCCGGACCTTAGCCTGTAGTTGAGAAATGTGGTGATGATGGTGGTGATGAAGCAGCTGTGTGTTCCAGATGTGAAGCCTCTGGTTGAGATGCTGAAGAGCGTGGAGAAAGGCTCCATCGTGCTCATGGCGTCGCACGACGAACCCACCACAAAGTAAATGACTCAGAGCAGCTCAGATCAATGATCAATGATCAATGATGAGGTGACGATGATGATCAATAAGTTGTTGGTGTCTGACTGACAGGTTGAACGAGGAGGCCAGGAAGCTGATCGCTGAGCTGGGCAGCACCGACATCGCCACGCTGGGCTTCAGGGACAACTGGGTGTTCGTCGGAGGAAAAGGAGTCGAGGGCAAGAGCAGCTTGGAGAAGGTGACGACCACAGATACACAATCATCAATATGATCAATATGATCAATACACTGCACAAACTCAACATCTTTCCAAGAATATTTGTCTTATTTCTTGTCAAAATGTCTCATTTCTAGTCAAAACTAATCTCTTTCCACTTAAAATAAGACTCATCACCTAAAGATCAACTTGTTTTTAGATCATTTTCACTTGTTTCAAACTAATTTTCACTTGAAATAAGTAGAAAAATCTGCCAGTGAAAGGAAGTTTTTTGTGTTTGTAATAAGAAAGAAAAACTTGCTCCACTTTCTACTTATTTCAAGTGAAAATCTGCTTGAAAGAAGTAAAAAGTGTCTAAAAACAAGCTACTTTTAATATGATGAGTCTTATTCTAAGTAGAATGAGATTAGTTTTGACTAGAAATAAGACAAATATTCTTGGTAAAATTTAGAGTTTTTGCAGATTATCATGATCATTAAACAACTTATTTATCCCAAATAGGGAAATTCAGTTTGCATTCTCCATTCAGACAGCTCAATAAACACACATCAACCAAACATCAGAGTGAGGGCAGCGATAATATCCAGTCTCCTATCGACCACAGTGCCATGAATCACACAATGATAAAAGAAGGGAACAATAATAAATACATTTTCACATTAAGGATGGATTAAAATGTCTGATCGAGTCTAACTGCTGCTGTCAGCAACATTTAGCAGCTTGATAGCTGAAGGAATAAAAGAACTGGCCTATCTATTGGCTGTCCCAAAAGCATTAAAGGAAACGGTAACACTTTATAAGTAGCCTACACACTATTAGGCAAATACTGAATTCATCATTTACAGTATAACACATGAATACTCATTAGTGTGTAGTTTATAAACACAGTTAAAATGTTGTACTCATCATTGATAAGCACAAACTGTAACTACATACTAATGAGTATTCATGCGTTATAAATGAAGAATTCAGTATTTATTAATGCTTAACTAATGCTTAACTTTTATTATAAAGTGTGTTACCAAGGAAACTCCCGGCTAAAGAGACGGTCAGGATGGTCACATGACCTGTCTGGCTTTCTGGACGACTCGTTGTTTCCAGAGGGAGTTCAGGTCTGAGTTGAACTCTGATGATCTTGGAGCAGACATCAACAAAGCTGCTGAGATGATTCTTCTCCTTTACTGACAAACCTAGTCAAACCAACTAATAACAGAAAAAGTCAAAAGAATTTCGAATGATAGAAGCTACACAAAATGTTCTAGAAACATTAAAAGAATTCAGCTTAGGCAACAGATTTGACCCTTTTTAACAATCGACTCTGTGTTTATATTGTATAAACTTAAGTTTAGAGTCAAACTTGGTTCCTAGGTAACGATCTCAACATCATCTCCATTAGGGCGATTCCTCCTGAACTCAGTCACTAACTCCTTAGTCACATTTAGATCCAGGAAGTTGTCGTCACACCAGTTCACTAATGAAGGAAGTGCACCGTCGTGGTCTGAAGGAGTGATGTCGTCTGTCGTCTTCACAGAGCTGCAGTCGTCTGTGTTCATGATAAATAACAAAGGAGAGAGGAGACGTTGCAAAGAACAACATGTGAATCATTTACATCTGTTCATATCTGTGTGTGTGTCTGTGTGTGTGTGTGTGTGTGTGTGTGTGTTTGTCTTCAGACCCTGAAGAACGACAAGGCTAAGAATAAATATGAAGGCTGGCCGGAGATCATTGAACTGCAGGGATGCATCCCCAAGTTCCTGGAGTGAGCTGAGACACTGAACGCTGCGACGCCTGGAGGGAACGAGACCACATCTACACAAAATAAAAACATGTGAGACACCTGGTGCATAGTGTTGTCATGGCACCACATACAGGTGGTCACATGAAACAGGGAATCAGGATGGTGCATAAACATTAATTACACACACACACACCTGCTGGTTTATTCTTCAACATTTTGCTGTAAATGTGGATTTACATGTAAGTTTCAGAGCCTAACGTTTATTTATGCGGTCGCCAGGGTTACTAATGTTTGATCTGTATATTGATGTAAGTTTCTTTTTACGGCATAATTGTATATTTTATAGTTTTATATAATAGATTTATTTGTTGTATGAAGTTCTGCCTTCATTCTTAAGTTTTAACAGTAGGCTAATTATTTCTACATTAAAAACCTGAGTTCTTTAGATTAATATTTGGTACAAGCTAAAACAAAATAAATAAATAAATGAATGAATGGACCTGACCAGACAAAAAAAAAATTCTACATAACATAAGTGCAACTGTTGATATTATGAAGGCAGGAAATAACCCAGAGGTAAATACAGACTGTGTGAGTCTGACTGTAAAGTATTTTTCCTGTTTCCTTTGCTGTATTAAAGTATTTTCCTTCTCTGTATGAAATAAATACTGTATGTCCAGAAATATGAAGTCTTTTATTACTTAATTTCTCATTTCTTATGGACTGTTTGTTATTCTGGAGAACAATCATTTAAATCATTTGATTGATAAAATAATTCAGAGCTTTTAAACCGTCGGTAAAACGTGAATGTGAATATAAAACAAAATAAATATTTAATGTTTTATCTTACGTTAATATCGAGCATCAAATTATTGTTTTTTTTAATAATAAATGTATTTATCATCAATAACATCAACAATTGAAAAAGGAACAAAAAAACGCCAGACAAAGCGACAGACAAAGGCAAACATTATCAAAACATTTAAACAAATCGGCTAATATATAGTAGATAAATGATATAAGAAATATAGAGATGATAAAATAATAAGTAAATACATTAAATAAATAAATAGGTCTAATAAAAGAAATAAATGATTAAAAAAGACCTTAAAGCATCAAATTATTGTTTTCATTCCAGTTGAACGGAACTAATTCAACGTGTTTCCACCCGAGCCCTTTTCTGAACGGACCGTAAACAGCCAATGAACATGAAGGAAGAGGAAGAGGACGAACGTGATTGGCTGGGTCAGTTTACGTCGAGTCCCAGTGCGTATGACGTAGCTGAGCAGAGGGAGAAGCTGATTGGTCGGATGAGGAGGAGGAAGAGGAGGAGTGACTGAGCCGTAATGGCGGCGGGTTGTCCGTGTATGTGATGATGAAAGTGAAGTGAAGTGAAGTGAAGCGGTTCTGTCGGTTTGTTTGTTTAAGGCAAAATGGCGACGTTGGTTCTGGACAACGGAGCTTATACCGCGAAAATAGGATACAGCCAGGAGAAGGTCAGGTGAGTCCGCTGGCGTCAGGGAGCTAACGGCTAACGGCTAACTGCTACTCATCGATATCTATCAGCTCAGATCAATAACACTGATCGGAGGAGGTTTATGTTCAGATTTAAAGTAACTGAAAACCTTCGGGATTGCTCTCTGATCAGCTCGGCTCGGTTCTGCTCGGCTCTATTCGGCTCTGCTCGGTTCATAACAAACAGGTTCACAGAGACTTCAGGCTCTTTACTTTCTCTAATCAGTCTCAGTGTCATTTAAAATAAAAAAAAACATAAAACTTTATTTAATTAATACCGGAGGAATTTGTTATAGATATATGAAACTACAGATAAATGAAAACATATAGATATGATGATATATAAAATCACTGAGCCTGTGTTTTTAACTGGGTGAGACCAAAGACAATAAAGATTTCTATTCAATCCTATGACACCTGACAGAAGAAACCTCCAGGTGCAAAAACTCAAAATCTTTCCAAGAACATTTGTCTTATTTCATTTCTTGTCAAAACTAGTCTCTTTTAAGACTCATCACCTAGAAATCAACTTGTTTTTAGATGTTGCAAACCCATTTTCACTTGAAACAAGTAGAAAAAAATCTTTGTGTGGATTTTTCTACATATTTCATGTGAAAATATGCTTGAAAGACGTAAAACGTGTCTAAAAACAAGTTACTTTTTAATGTGATAACTTTTAAGTACTACTACTTTTTTAGTATATTTAGATTTGATTTGAAGAGAAATGATATTTTGACTGGTAACAAGACAAATATTCTTGGTAAAATGTAGAGTTTTTGGAGTGAAAGTGAAAACTGCTGGTAGAAACAACTGTTTAACTGTTTCATGTCACAGATACAGACTCATCATGACCTGTTAGTGTCTGATTAATCAACTCAAAACACAGTGAGGATGCGTCAGAGGTCAAGACCACAGGTTAATAAAGTCTGCTTACCCCTCTTTCTCTTCCTCTTCCCAGTGTGATCCCTAACTGCCAGTTCCGGTCCAAGACGTCCCGGCTGAAGACCTTCACCGCCAACCAGCTGGACGAGATCAAGGACCCGTCTGGTCTCTTCTACATCCTGCCCTTCCAGAAGGTTTTCACATTCACATTTTCAGATTTATTTTTTATTTTTTTTAAATGGGAACAGTACATATTGATGGACATTGACATGTTAAAATATGTGGGATTGTAGCCAAGTGGCTAATTTCCATCCCCAGTCCCATTGGCAGGTTGATGTTAGACATAAAAAACAATGAGGATAAAAAGTACAAAAGGTAAAAAGTACAAGAGGCAGGACTAGGACAATAAAACACCTCGACATCTGACATAAAACATATATGAAGGACACAACATACATAAACCAGCAGTTAACTGACCATAGACGGTTAAAGGAGTGGGTAAGGGGACCAACAGATTACTGAGAAGTTATAAAGTGCAACAGTGCTAGTTAAAGTGCTATGTGATAAAGTGACGAGTGCATAAGGTCAGAGGTCAACCTCAGCCACATCCGGCCTGACCCCAGTCTGCTCTCTGTCTCTCTGTTGCCAGGGTTACCTGGTGAACTGGGATGTCCAGAGGAAGGTGTGGGACCACCTGTTTGGTAAAGAGATGTTCAAGGTGGAGTTTGCCGACACCAGCGTCATCATCACCGAGCCGTTCTTCAACTTCACCTCCATCCAGGAATCCATGAATGAGATCCTGTTTGAGGAATACCAGTTCCAGTCGGCGCTCCGCACCAACGGTGAGCAGGGTCAAAGGTCAAAGGTCACAAGGTCACACTCTGATGACGGGACAGACATCAGAGGAAAAACAAACTAAAACCACACTACAGTTATCCAGGTATTGAAGGGAATAGTTAAAGCAGAAGTAAGCGATCCGGTGGTTTTGGCTAATGCTGCGTTCCAGGCAGGCTTTTGAAACCGTAAATTACAGCTTCAAGTCACGACTTACGACTTTGTAGCGTTCCAGGCAACCCACTCGTGTTTCTCCGACCTGTTTTACCTGTGAAAGTCACTATAACGGCCACTCGTAACTTCTGACCCGTGAACTCGTACCAGATCGAACTGGTACGACTTCACAGGTCGGAAAAACACGAGTTACGAGTTGCCTTGAACGCACCATAACTTCCTGTCAGCCGATGGAGTTAGCAGCCCCCGCCCTCGTCATGGATCTATTGGTCCTCGTCCCTACGTCACCACATTCAGGCGCATCCCTTGGCTGCACACACAGAGAGGACTGCCCCTTTATGCCGTTCTCTCTCCTCATTGGATAAAGGTTGTAGGATACAAGGAAAGTTTTCTCCTGGGCTCAGAGCAGAGCAGAGTGACTGACAGACCCGTGTTTCAGACCAAACACTCTATAGAAGTGATTGCTGTCGGAAGATACAACTATTTAACTTTCTTGGCCAGGCCATGCTCGTAAAAGAGATTTTTTTTTATCTCAAGCAATTTGCCTGGTAAAATAAAGGTTAAATAAATTTAAGACTTATATTAACACAAAAATATCGCTTACTTCTGCTTTAAACAGTTAAAACACAATACTTAAGCTTATGAAAAAAGGAAAACTAACTAACTAAAGACAAGAGTGATTGTCAGTCTACGTCACTCACGTTCTACTGCGCTGGTCTCCTGCAGAAAGAGCCGCCATCATGTCTTATTGTGCTGTTAGTTGCACTAATCGTTTTGATAAAAATAACAAAATGCGCAGGTTTTTACAGAACACCGTCAACTTGCACCCTTTTCAAGGCAAACCAGAGAGAAAATAGTACATTGGCGATTAATTTCGAGCAATATAACGTGTTAGATACGTTGGTTTGAATGGTGATAAAGCTAAATGCCCACAGGCACAGCTGTAGAACTGCAGAGAATGAGTTATGAAATGTTCACTACGACAGTGACTGAAGACGAGGTCACATACTAATGGAAAATGGAAACGAACATTGTTGTTTTAACCGATAACCGACGTTCATTCACCCATTAAGAAACATTAATGCTCTGAGTGTCTGTGGTTTGTGCCGATGGAACCTACAGTCTGTGTATAAACCAGACCCATGGAGGGAAACTTCAAGGTAACCATGACGACCGGTTCTTTCTGCAGGCAGGTTGTGCATGCACCACTGATAGGAGTTGTTGTGTGATTATTAACCCCTTCCTGTCCTGTCTGCTGTCCTTTAGCCGGCTCTCTCAGCGCTCACCACTACTTCCACTCTGACCCGACTCAGCTCTGCTGCCTGGTGGTCGACAGCGGCTTCTCCTTCACACACATCGCCCCCTACTGCCGCAGCAAGACCATGAAGGAGGGGGTCCGCAGGTCAGACGCTTTACTCTACGTTTTTTTTTTGTGATCAAATTTTTATTGAGATTTGGAGGACAACAATCATCATTCAACAGCACATAAATAAAGTAATTACCGTATATAAACAAGTGCATACCCATGTACACACACACACACACACACACACACACACACAGAGATACACACATTTATGCTGAGTAAAAATGATAATACAATGAAAACATAAAAATGATAATACAATGAAAACATAAAGATAAAATGAAGATATAACTGAAAATAAATAAAAAGGCAAGTAAGTAAAATACATAAAATGTCACAAATGCAAAAGGAAAAAAGTGCCATTGAAGCATAACTTAGTTAGATCTATCAAATGGTTATATGTCATCCACAGTTTGCAGTACAAGCTTAAAAAGAACTTTAAAGGGACAGTTCAACATTTGGTTCCTGGCAGCTTCATGTTTTAATTCTTTTCAAGTCTTTAGCCGTTATTTGTGTCTTTGTTTCTCCACATGTTTCTTGTGCAACGAAAGATTTGACTTTTCAGTGACCACGGCCCAGTAATTTATCTACTTTTAAGAGCGCTGCATCTGTCTAGATTAAGACATTTTTACAAGTTTTGGACTTTTCAGAGTCTGTTTAATCTCATTTTTGTCCCATTTTGTCTGAGGTTAGGAAGTTGCCTTAATAATTATGCACACCTTAATATCACCTTGTAATGCTTAAATCCAACAAACATTCAGGTTTATACAGGTTGAAGTTGACAAACACGTATAAAAATGATAAATAAAAGGTCAAAACACTCTTTTCTTTTCTTGACGACAAAGTGTTCACAGTTTGTTTTGTGTTGTTGTGTTGTGTTTCTTAGGATCAATGTGGGAGGGAAGCTGCTAACCAATCACCTGAAGGAGATCATCTCATATCGGTGAGTGTTGGAGCTGCTCAGGTGAACCCAGACACGTTCAGGGTGCGTAGGAAATCTGAGCACTGAGACAAACAGAGAGAGCAGCTCATGTGTCTGGTCCTGGAGGTCCTACAGGTCCTGAAACAGAGCCTCATCCAGAACTAGCTTTTTCTTGTTCGTTTAAAGGGATAGTTCAACATTTAGTCAAATTGGCCCATTGCCATAATCCCTATAGTCATAGCAGTAGGTTCGTTACCTTTAATTGTCGGTGCAAGCTAAATTCATGCAAAACCACTGATGCACGTTGCCTTCAGGGACAGTTTTTCATCAACAGTCTCTGTATTTCCCTCTAAAACAACTCTGTGTGGTAACGTTGTGTTATTATCTCATAGCGTGGTGAATGTGCAGCTCACAACTTGTCCACCAGAGCGTTGTGGAGTTGTTGGATTGTTATTTGATGAGGTTAAACCAAGAAATCCCATAATGAGCCTCCGTAGCGTAGCTCTGAGCAGCTCACGGCTCTGCTCCGCCGTTCTAAAAACAGCTTGCACCGACAATTAAAGGTAACGAACCTACTGCTATGACTATAGGGATTATGGTGATGGGCCGATTTGACTAAATGTTGAACTAACCCTTTAAAAAAAATGCTCTTTCCTTCAGACAGCTGCACGTCATGGACGAGACTCACGTCATCAACCAGGTGAAGGAGGACGTGTGTTACGTCTCTCAGCAGTTCTACAAGGACATGGAGGTCGCACAGTGAGTCACACACACACACACACACACACACACACACACACACACACACACACACACACACACACACACACACACACACACACACACACACACACACACACACACACACTCACAGCCTCCATGATGTTTCTCCTTCTGTGGTGTCAGGATGAAGGGCGAGGAGAACACGGTGATGAAGGACTACGTTCTTCCAGACTTCAGCTCCATAAAGAAAGGATTCTGTAAGGTGAGTCAACGTTCCCACACACCTGGAAAACCTGGAAAACCTGGAAAATGGTCGACCAACGTTCCAGTCATGTCAAGTCAAATGTCCTGGAAAAAGATTTCTGACATGGTGTTTGATCATGTCATACAATGGTTTATGAAAACAAAACTTCTAATAAGTTCATACAGTGTTCAGAAAAATATAACGTGCAACAATATACATGATACATCAATAATAAATACACTTATGTACATACACATGTTATACAAAAAAGGAATATGCTATCAAAACCGTGTTGCAGAAATCACATGACAAACATCAGGGAAGAAACCGTCATACAGTCATGCTATATAATTAAGCAATATATCACTCCAGTCCGTGGTCTATGCTCATTATACCACTCTAAGGGGGTTGTCGTCCCTCCGCCAACATGTCAATTACACTACTTTACTACATTTTTTAACATCGTAAAAACATCAGCTGTCTGTTGCTACGGACTGCAACAGTCCGTTGTCATGGATACATGACAACAACTTCCATTCATACCAGTCATACGTGCCTGAGGCGGAGTGATAGCCTACGCTGTGATAAGGCTTTAGAATAGTAGCCGTGGTATATGCTCATTATACCAAGGTTAACAACCAATCAGATCGCAGGATTTCACCTTTCCGTTTTATAATATATAATATAATATATAATATAAGGTAAACCACTGGGTATAAGAAGCGTCTCAATGCATCAGATCAGGTGATAAACAACTAGTAATGTCAGAAGTCACTGAAGTAACAGGGAAATATGTGAAGCTGAGAGGAATAAACAGAGAAACAAACTGGTTCAATGTACAAAACAAGGTTCAACTGTGGAAAAGGTGAAAGAAGAAAACATGTTTGCACACCAGTAAAATCCTCCCAAAAGATTTATGACCAGAAGGTCGATGTTTGGATCTGAAACAGATCTTCTTCAGGACTCAGTTTTAGATCCAAACGATGACCTTCTGTTCATCAATCTTTTGGGAGCGTTTACTGGTGGTGTGCAAACATTTTTTCCTCTTTCACCTTAGTTTACTTTTTGTTTTGCACCATGAACTCTGCGTGTGTCCAACAGTGTGAGTGTGTGTGTGTGTGTGTGTGTCCTTTCAGCCTCGGGAGGAGATGAACTTCAACGGGAAGTACAAGACGGGAGAGCAGATCCTCCGCTTGGCCAACGAGCGCTTCGCCGTCCCAGAGATGCTCTTCCACCCGTCGGACATCGGCATCCAGGAGATGGGGATCCCCGAGGCCGTGGTGGACGCCGTGCAGTCGCTGCCTGAAGGTCAGCCGCCGCCGCCGCTGCTGCTGCCTTTTTATTTAATCTATCTATCTGTTTATTGGTTGTCTATTGTCCTATTGTCTTAAGTGTTCCTTTTAGTCCAGTAATTTTAGGCCAAAAAAGGGGTCAACGTTAAACAAATTGCAACAGAAGCAAACTCAACTGATTTTGTATCCTCAACATGTCCTGAATGAGGGAAAAAAAGCCCAGAAGAATCCCATTAGGGGAAAGTTTAGAAAAACACCCAAATATAGCCCATTTATACGCAAAACATTTTTTTCATGTGAATAGGGTAAAATGTCCATGAAAATGACTGAGTTGATTACTTACATTAAGACAAACAAAAAATGTATTACAAGTATTTTGAAATTCTTTGTTAACATGAGCAAATTTGCATGAATTTGCCGTTTTGACGGCACATGTGTATATATAAAGGTGCTGTGGTGGTACCGGCATGAAAATTGGAATGAGTTGACTCCATCGGTCAACCGACAAGTTGACCACTTTAAATTTCAAGATGACTGTCATTTTTCAAGACAGCCACATCCTTAGTAGAGCAGGTATGACATGAGCCAACAGTGCATAATCCAATTACATATGGCTAATTTGCATACATACAGCACTTGATCTAAACATTGGGTAGAGCAGGTGAAAATGTCTTGTTCAATCTTGTTAACATATTACAGTTAAAAAACTTAAGGAATGGAACCAATTTAGGCCCATGAGCATTAATAGAGACGGAGCATGTCATACCTGCTCTACTAAGTATGTGGCTGTCTTGAAAAATGGCAGTTTAGTTTAGTAGTTTAGTATGTTTATTTCGGTCTCATAAAAACAAATACAATAGACAAATATAAAGGTATAAATACAAAACAAAATAAATCAGAACAAAAACACAACAAGCAAATCAATTTACTTTGACCGAAAAGGTGTAGGCTGAAGCATCAGCTTATTTTGCCTTTACCCTTCTTAAATTAACATTTTTCGTTCACTCAATTTAAAACATTCTCATCATCAGGACATGTTGAGGATACAAAATCAGTTGAGTTTGCTTCTGTTGCAATTTGTTTAACCTTTTCTCATAAAATGACTGGACTATTTTTGAGCTCTTGCAAACCCTTTTCCAATGTGGTCTCTTTCCACAAATGGCAAATAACCTGACTCTGACTCTGACTCTGGACTCACACGTCTAACGTCTCCACTTCCTGTCCACTCACCGTGTCCTCTCTCCCTCCCACAGAGATGCAGCCTCACTTCTACCAGAACATCGTGCTGACCGGAGGGAACTCGCTGTTCCCCGGCTTCAGGGAGCGTCTGGAGGCGGAGCTACGCTCGCTGGTCCCCGCCCACCTCCCCGTGTCCGTGCTGCTGCCTGCAAAGTAGGTCACCGAGGCAACGAGTCTGACGGCGAAATAGAAATAACTTGATTTAGAGTTAGGGGGATTTATTTTTTTTTTTACAAAAAAAGCTGTAAAACTCAACTTGCTCAGCAGGATGTCTATGGCTGGACACAGTGTTTCAACAGCTCTTGTTTCTTTTCTATAAAGTTAAGCATTCAAGAAGAATCAGAGTTAAAGGGATAGTTCAACATTTTGTCAAATTGGCCCATTGCCATAATCCCTATAGTCATAGCAGTAGGTTCGTTACCTTTAATTGTCGGTGCAAGCTGTTTTTAGAACGGCGGAGCAGAGCCGTGAGCTGCTCAGAGCTACGCTACGGAGGCTCATTATGGGATTTCTTGGTTTCCCTCATCATCAAACTCATCAAATACACAATCCAACAACTCCACAACGCTCTGGTGGACAAGTTGTGAGCTGCACATTCACCACGCTATGGGATAATAACACAACGTTACCACACAGAGTTGTTTTAGAGGGAAATTCATGCAAAACCACTGATGCACGTTGCCTTCAGGGACAGTTTTTCAGCAAGCAGACTCTGTATTTCCCTCTAAAACGGCTCCGTTCCTTTAGCCTCCGTAGCGTAGCTCTGAGCAGCTCACGGCTCTGCTCCGCCGTTCTAAAAATAGCTTGCACCGACAATTAAAGGTAACAAACCTACTGCTATGACTATAGGGATTATGACAATGGGCCAATTTGACTAAATGTTGAACTATCCCTTTAGACTCCAGTGTAGAAACATTAAATGACTAAACATCCAGGTTTTCTGCTCTGAGGTCAGTTGTACAGCACACACATGAGCAAATAGATGACACTTTACTATTTCTTACTATTGTTAAAGCAGATATCAGCTTCACGGCCGTTTCGGCTAATGCTGCGTTCAAGGCAGGCTTTTGAAACCGTAAGTTACAGCTTCAAGTCACAACTACGACTTGGTAGCGTTCCAGGTAACCCGTAGCTCGTGTTTTTACCATCCTGTTGTCTGTGAAAGTTCCCTATAACGGCCACTCGTAACTTCCGACCCGTGAACTCGTACCAGATCGAACTGGTATGACTTCACAGGAAGGAAAAACACAAAGTACGAGTTTCTTTGAACGCACCATGAGTTAGCAGCCCCCGCCCTTGTCAGGCATCAATTGGTCCTCGTGCTACGTCACCACATTCACGCGCATCCCTTGGCTGCACACACAGCCCTTCATGCCGTTCTCTCTCCTCATTGGATAACACTTGTATCCCACAAGGAAAATTTTCTCCTCGGGTTACAGCAGAGCAGAGTGACGGAGAGACTCGTGTTTAGGCTGAAATACTTCATGTAAGTGATTGCTGACGGAAAATAGGACTATTTAGGACTTATATTAACAAAAACATTCCACTGATATCTGCTTTAAGTGCTTCATCCTGCAAAATATGCATGCATCGTGATGTGCAGATCGATACTTCCAATACCAAACATGTCCGTTTTAAGATCGATACTCATAAGAAAGTATCGATACTATCACCAGTCTGCACTAATCTGGGGTTAACAACAATTTTTTTTTATCACAGTAGACTGTTATTTCACTATTTACAGGACCTGTTGCTCGCCATAGAATTGTGGGAGATGCACTTTCCCACATACCATGGTTACACCCTGGCAATTAATGTCTTTTTTTATAAGTGTTTTATTGCCACTGACAATTAAAACTAAATCAAAGAACGGTATAGTCTGTGTTTTAGTGTCATTACAAAACTATAATTTGAATCTGTCTGTTTTGTTGTTTCCCCCTCTTCGTACATGAAGCTTTTGTGAAAATGTATCGGTATTGGTAACGGCAATAACACCTTTGGTTTTATTTGGTATCGGATCAGAATGAAAATCAGTGGTATATTACTGTCAGGTATTAAATACCTTTGTTGTTGTGGTTTCAGTCCCATCTGCCACTCGTGGGAAGGAGGGAAGCTGCTGGCTCACAACCCCGACTACGACGAGATGGTGGTGACCAGGGAGGAGTACGAGGAGAACGGACACTGCATCTGTGAAGAGAAGTTTGACCTCTGACGTCAGACGACTCTGTTGTATTTTTATTTCAGTGTTATACTCCTGTATGTATGGCAGAAATGTACATGTGAATATGTTGCTTGTTTTTCTATTTTTTTTTTTATATAAAAAAAACATTATTGTTGATTATTTTTATTAGTCTGTTATTTATTTAGTTTGGTCTCTGAATCACCACACCTTATTTTTAGCTGGACACCATCTTTAAAGTGCTGTTTTAATTGAGCCAAAGTTCAAATATTATAATAATAAAAAAAAAGAAAAAGAAAAGTTAACACAGCAGCACATCGTCGCCGAAAGCTGTAAAATAGTAATTATTTTTCCACAGTTTGGTTGAACCCCCCCCCCCCCCCCCCCCCTGAACTGTTTCCATCATTTAATTTTTGGAATCAAATCCTGTTTAGTTTACTTTTTTATTAGCCTATCAGTGGGTCTGACAAGTATTTTCTCAATAATTAGTTGTTTAAATGTCAGAACCATAGACTGTAAGGTCAGAACAAGGTGAAAAAGGCTCATTATTACTGCTGAAGCGCTGCTGGAGTCTTTTATTTTGTAAAGGGTAACGATGCTGAGTTCAATGTCGTAGAAAAAAAAGAGGAAACTACTAAATGTTCTCATTTATGAAGCTTGTAACATTGAATATCACAGGACTGAATTAACTATTTATGTTTACAGCTCTGGGCTTGGTTTGTTTTTCGTTACATTTACAAAAATACGCACAAATAGGCTACATTTGACATTTTTATATTTTAAATAGTATAAATTGGGACCGGAGCACAAGCAAGTGTAAAATATTCGTACGGTCCTTAAACGCCTCTCTTTCGGCGGGAAACGGCTTCTCTGTAGCTTAGCATCGTTTGTTATCTTTGTCCCTTTAGGTTGTGTTTTTTAACGAACTTTCCGAGTCCAACCTCGGTGTGAAAGTAACGCCAGGAGAAAACAGAGAAGACGCGAACCGTTTTATATTACAGGTAAACGTTAATTTACATGTTTTATTTATTTAAAAATAGTAAGTAGCCATTAGCATCTCTAAGCTAAGCTAAGCTAATTTTTTTTAGGCGGGATCGCTGAGCTGAGCCGCCATTACCGGAGCTCCGTGTTCACCTGCCGGGCTAACGGTTTAACTTTGACCGGGAAACTACAGCCGTTAGCGGACAGAAGGGAGAAAAAATGGCGACAGGCAGAAAACAGATGAAGAAAAAACAAGCGGAGGAAAAACAAGATAAAAACGTGTTTGATTTCACTGTGGAGGATGAAAAGAAGGAGCTGAGCGGCTCGGAGGATGAAAACAGAGAAAGTGAGTGAGACACATACACACCTGTCTACGTCACGGAGTAAAATGGTTAAATGACGTTTATTAATATTAATATTAATATAAATTATTATTATTATTGTCCACAGATGAAACTCCCATAGTGGACAAAGGGGCGAAGAAAAGAACTGCTGCCGAGTTTGACGTGTCGGAGGCGGCCTGTGCTGTGGGGTAATGACCGCTGTCAACACTGTTGTTACTGTATAATATATATAATATATAGTATATTAGACAGCTTCATATGTATAATATGAGTTATTATAGTGTTTATGGACTTTTTATGAAGCAGTTAGTGTTGTCTCGAGTCGTTTAGCCTCTAAAATGACAAAATGGATAGAATTTGTCTTTATCAATGTGTTGTAGTTCATGATTTTGGCATTTGTTTTTTAATATGAGTTCATAAAATATGTCAGAAAAGCAGCTAGTTGTCCAGTTCTCAGGTACAAGTAGAAACACCTGTAGGTTGTTAGTTAATAATACACTGAGTTATTTAGAGTCATTTTTCTCTTTCTTTTTCTCCACGTCAGGAATGAGGTCCAGTCCATGTTGGAGAGGTTTGGAGGTGAGTTCCTGTGTCTTCATTTATTCATTTACCAGTTGTTTCATTAAATAACTAACTTTAACAACTACTACAGTGTGTTATAATGGTTGTGTGTGTGTGTGTGTGTGTGTGTGTGTGTGTGTGTGTGTGTGTGTGTGTGTCCAGCTGACATCAGTAAAGTGATGTCGGCCAAGAAGAAGCGTCTGGAGTCCCTGACCAAGAACTACATGAAGGGAAGTCAACACAAGCTGGAGCAGCTGTGGAACAACCACCACGGACAGAGGTGCTCCTCTACTCCTCCTCTACTCCTGCTCCTCCTCTTCTCTCCTCCTCCTGCTCTTCTTCTTCTCTCCTCCTCCTCTTCCTTCTCATCTATTCTCCTTCCTCTTCTTCTCTCCTTCTTCCTTCTCCTTCATTTTCTTCCTCCTCCCCCTCCTTCTCTTCTTCATTCTCCTATTCCTCCGCCTCATCTCTCCTCCTTCTCTTCTCCTTCCTTTTCTTCCTCCTCCTTCTCTTCTCCTTCCATTTCTTCTCTCCTTCTTCCTTCTCCTCCTCATCTCTCCTCCTCCTTCTCTCCTTCCCTTTCTTCCTCCTCCTTCACTTCTCTTCTCCTCTTTCCTCTTCTTCTCTCCTTCTTCCTTCTCCTACTCCTCCTCATCTCTCCTCCTCCTTCTCTTCTCTTTCCTTTTCTTCCTCCTTCTCTTCTTTTCTCCTCCTCCTCCTCCTCCTCCTTCACTTCCTCCTCCTCTTCCTCTTCTCTCCTCCTCCTTTACTTCCTCCTCCTCCTCTTCCTCCTCCTTCTCTTCTCTCCTCCTCCTCTTTCTCTTCATCTTCTCCTTCTTCCTACACCTCTTCCTCCTCCTCCTCCTTTACTTCCTCCTCCTCCTCTTCCTCTTCCGCTTCTCTCCTCCTCCTCCTCCTCCTGCTCCTCCTCTTCCTCCTCCTTCTCTTCTCTTCTCTCCTCCTCCTCCTTCACTTCCCTCCTCATCTCTCCTCTTCCTACACCTTTTCCTCCATCTCTTCTCCTTCCTCTCCTTCTTCCTCCTCTTCTTCCTCCTCCTCCTCCTCTTCCTCCTCATCTGTCCTCCTCTTCTTCTTCCTCCTCCTGCTCATCACATCATCATCATCAGCATCATCAAGTGTCAGTGTGTTGTCATGGTGACCGCTCTGTGTGTGTGTGTGTGTGTGTGTGTGTGTGTGTGTGTGTGTGTGTGTGTGTGTGTGTGTGTGTGTGTGTGTGTGTGTGTGTGTGTGTGTGTGTGTGCAGGCAGAAGATGACTCAGCAGTATTCCCAGCAGGTTAACACGGCGCTGCAGCAGTGGGAGAGCGAAGCGCTGAGAGCGGAGGAGCAGGAGGAGAAGCTCAACGTCAGTACGGGGGGGGGGGGGGGGGGGTCAGAGGTCACAGCCTCACAGAAAACTTTATTTAAAATTAGACTTGAACAAAACCAAGGCAAGGTGCAGTATCTGCCATAAAACAGTCAAAATTGGTCAGAAAGACAACCTACAAAATACATTTAATTCAGTCCACCTTTATCTAATCAATTATAGACTTGGTAGTTATTCATCATTTGATGCTTAAACCTGACAATGAAAAACACAAAAGGCTGTTTTTCTCAGTTTGGCAGGTGCACTTTGCCTTTATAGGGCAGAATAGATTATTATTATAACTGCGGTGTGATGAAACACTTATTTAGTTTGGAGAACATCACACAGCTCAGTGAACGTATCCCGGATCATCCTGAAATGTTGTTTCCATAGTTCCTCTGTGAAAACACATCCTCTACCAGAAATCCCTGCCACACATAATATATAATATAATAATTAGTGCTGTCAATCGATGAAAATATTTAATCGCGATTAATCTCATGAATGTCATAGTTAACTCGTGATTAATCGCAAATTAATTTTTTTAATTAATAATTACTCTAAATGTCCCTTGAATTATCATTTTAATTCTCTTATCAACATGGAAAAGTGGATAGGCCTGCTTTGTACAAATGTTTTTTTAATGAAAACAACAATGTGTAGTGTTATATTTCACACTAACATTCTCACTTTGAGCAGTCATCACGAAATCTACTTTACCAGAGTTACGGCTGATTCACCAAACACCTTTTAATGGAAACAGTTTCAAATAGAAACTGGACTTTTTTAGAAGTTTCAGAAAAAACACTTTTATTTAGTGAAAACCTGCGATGGAAACTCAGACAGTGTGAAACGTTTCTCTTATTCCTCGTGTTTCTCTACAGAACCTGTTCAGGCAGCAGCAGAAGATCCTGCAGCAGGCCCGCGTGGTCCAGAACCAGAAGCTCAAGGCCGTCAGAGAGCTGTACGAGCAGTTCATCAGGGTCAGTCTGATGATGATGATGATGATGTCATAAACCCTATTGGCACAGGATTAGTTTTACCTGGGGACCTCTGGTCATTTGTAATAATTGTGGAGGACGTCTGTGATCTTAATCCCGTGCGAATGCGCCATGTCAGTAATTTGTAAAGTAAAAATTCCCACCGCAAATGACCTTTTATATTTCACCAAAGACCGACGTCCCGTGGTAAAACTAGTCTAGTAGTCTACTAGTCGAATCTGCATCTCAGTAATTGAGGGGCATTTTTTGTTTTTGTTGTTTTTATTGCGCTTCTTTTCTACTTTTTCCCCGGTTGAAACCATAGCTACTGTACACCCGTAAACATGGAGGCTGCGGTGGAAATTATGAGCAGCAATTTTGACACCATTTTAGATGCAAACACGGGCTGGTATCGGTGCTAGTGGAGACCCATTTGAATAAAAAAAAAGCGAAATTTCGGAGGATATTGACATGCGGCTTTTTAATACAAATGCCATGACGGCCCATTATTGCGACAACAACTGCACTGTTGCAAAGTCACGTTGCTGCAGCAGCGGATGTTACGACGTGCAGCTTTGACGTCATATTGGAGCCTTAATGTCAGGAAATCGAGTAAAACACAGACGTGGGGGGGTAATTTACAAATTACCAGACGTCCCCAGGTAATACTAATCCCGTGCGAATAGGGCTATAGACCCTTTCAGAGAGTATAAACAAAGACAGAAGCTCAATGAGTGTGGCTCATTAGAAAACGCTCTGGTACACTAAATGGAATGGAGCCTTAATTAGTATCCTTGGTAACACCTGTCTTTGTTTATACTCTCTGAAAAGGTCTATAGAGTCACACAGAGGAATCGTCCAATCAGCTCAGGTGTTTCTCTCTCTGTGTGTTTGTCTCGTGCAGAACATGGACGACATGGAGAAGAGCCAGGAGTCGTTCCTTCAGGGAGCGCAGCAGGAGCTGAGGAAGGAGATGGCCACGCTGCAGAAGAAGATCCTCATGGACACGGTGGGTCGAGTCTAGAGCCACAGCTAAACGTTATCTGCATTATCGATCATTTAAACCATTAATCCATCAGTTGTTTGGTCAATAAAATGTAGAAAAACATCAATCACTTTTCAATCGGTTTCAGAAAGGTTTGGGAGACCAAACCAATTGAAAATACTTCAACACCTCAAACCGTTTCAGTTACCCCAAACCGGTTGAAATTCCAACCAGTTTGAAGGGGGCGGTTTAAACCTTTTCTAAAGAGATCTGTCTGTCATGTAAACACTTGAAACGGGTTGATCCCTGCTCAGGACTTGACGTACGCACGCACGCTTGAGCACGTACGAGCCGTGCCTGCCTGGCTGTCACTCATAACGGACTGGCGGGTCATGTGGAAGTTCTGTTTCCACTTGGTGTCCGGAAATTCATGCAGAGAGAAAAGGAGGAGGAGGAGGAGGAACGCCGCCGGTGTTGTGCCGAAAAGAGACTGCCTGCCCGGGCAGTCGTTTTTCGGCACAACACCGGCAACATCTTGCATACATACGCAGTAACTCCCGACTCAAAACGCTCTCTCTTCTCTTCCTGCTAAAATGAGGAACATGCCACGCTGCTGTTTAATACAGAGACATATTATAACAGCAAAGACTGCGCTCAACAAACCATGTATTTCGGTACAGCTGTAGCACTTCCGTAATCAATACTGTTGTAACCATAGTAACGCAATCACTCACGGCTGCGGGCACATTCGAAGCGTTTGTTTCGTCGGCGCATGTAAACACCCACAAGCTGAAATCTTCAAAGAGATTGATTTAAACCAAACCTTTCTGAAACCGATTGAAACTGTCCATGTAAACGTACTCAGTGTTTCTCAAACCACCAGACGACATCGTCCTCTAATGTCTTGTTTTGTCCTCAAACCAAAGAGAGACTCAGTTTATTGTCATAAAGGAACAAAGAAACCAGAAATATTCACATTTAAGAAGCTGAAATCAGAGAATCTGGACTTTTTTTTCCTTTAAAAAACGACTCAAACTGATTATTAGATTATCAGAATAGTTGACGGTTAAAGGGATAGTTCAACATTTTGTCAAACTGGCCCATTGCCATAATCCCTATAGTCATAGCAGTAGGTTCGTTACCTTTAATTGTCGGTGCAAGCTATTTTTAGAACGGCGGAGCAGAGCCGTGAGCTGCTCAGAGCTACGCTACGGAGGCTCATTATGGGATTTCTTGGTTTCCCTCATCAAACTCATCAAATACACAATCCAACAACTCCACAACGCTCTGGTGGACAAGTTGTGAGCTGCACATTCACCACGCTATGAGATAATAACACAACGTTACCACACAGAGTTGTTATAGAGGGAAATTCATGCAAAACCACTTATGCACGTTGCCTTCAGGGACAGTTTTTCATCAACAGTCTCTGCATTTCCCTCTAAAACAACTCTGTGTGGTAACGTTGTGTTATTATCTCATAGCGTGGTGAATGTGCAGGTCACAACTTGTCCACCAGAGCGTTGTGGAGTTGTTGGATTGTGTATTTGATGAGTTTGATGAGGAGGGAAACCAAGAAATCCCATAATGAGCCTCCGTAGCGTAGCTCTGAGCAGCTCACGGCTCTGCTCCGCCGTTCTAAAAATAGCTTGCACCGACAATTAAAGGTAACGGACCTACTGCTATGACTATAGGGATTATGGCAATGGGCCAATTTGCCAAAATGTTGAACTATCCCTTTAATTTAGTAATCGATTATTCTTCCATTAATTGATTAATTGTGGCGGCTCTGGTGGAGTCAGTGAAGGCAGCGATGAGGCGTTCAGGGACCTCGTCGTTTTAATGATTAAACAGTGATATGAACTTGTTTATTTCTGAAGAAGTGATTGACGTGTTGCTGTTGTTGTCGTTGTGTTTCCACAGCAACAGCAGGAGATGGCCACCGTGCGCAAGTCGCTGCAGTCCATGCTGTTCTGACCTGTCGTCACCACGGCGACCGACTGAGCCTGTTAGAAGAGCCACTGTTTTGGTGTTGGTGGTGGTGGTGTTGTTGTTCTGGTTGGGGTGTTGGTCGTCCTGCAGGGTCGTCATGGTTACCTGCCTCCTGTAGACGATGGTCTGGTTTGTTCAGCTGTGATTCCTGCAGCTTTTTTCTAAATGTTTTGACCGTGTGGCGGCGGCCTGTAGGTGGCGCTGTGAGTTCATGAACTGTTACTGAAGGACTAAGACGAGACGAAACGCTGTTTGATCTTTGACTGGAAATAAAAAGAGTTGTTTCCTGCTGATGCACAGAGGTCTGAGTTTACTGACACACTTTATCTTTATATGAACATATGAAGTCTAATCTCAGTGTTTATTTAATCACACATCATAATGTTGATGTTTAATGATGCAGTTCTCTCAAAAAAAAGGAAAACTCACAGATACAGTAGATTAAAAAACAAACAGGAAGACGTGAAGACCCCAAGTTATATTATTGTTTATATATCATACAGTATATACCAGTTATTATTAAGATAAGATAATCCCTTATTTGTCCCACAGTGGGGACATTTACAGAGTTGCAGCAGCAGACAACAGAAAATAAATGTATAGACAGATAGTAAACAGCAGATAGCAGTAAAAAGAAAGCAGTAATTGTAACAAATCTGAGTATAAAATATTTTATTAATCCCCAAACGTACATTAATTTGTCTAAATAGAGTATGATTAACATTTTGGTTAAGAAAAAATATAAATATGTATACACATTTGAATTATGTTTAGTGCTGAGAGCAGCTC
This sequence comes from Trachurus trachurus, assembly GCF_905171665.1. NCBI lineage: Eukaryota > Metazoa > Chordata > Actinopteri > Carangiformes > Carangidae > Trachurus > Trachurus trachurus. The sequence goes on along the minus strand of NC_139897.1, from coordinate 35,184,331 downwards.
ATGTGTGACATACATACAGATTAACTGATATTTCAGGGTATCCGCGGGGTCTTGAGAAGTATTAAAAGGTGATAAATCAATTTTGGGAAAATGAAGACCCTTAAAAAGTATTAAAAAGTCTTTTCACGACTTTATAAAGTCTTAAATGTTGAAGGTATTTTTTCTGAATTAGCTGTCCCAAGAGTTTGAGTCCTAAAAAACATTGTAAAAGTGTGTGAATTTATTCATTTTATTAAAAAACAAAGATGAACCGGTACATAAAAAAAGAAAAGAAGATTGTTGTTTTAGTTTTTTGAGAGTGGAGCAATGTTTTTTTTTTTTTTTTTTTATAAACTTTGTCTTTGATTTATTATCCTAGCCTATGTTGAATTGTGTTGTATCATAGTGGTCTATAGTCTTTATCACAAACTAAATTAAACTTAAAAGTGTCACTGATGTAAATGGTTACAGCTTGAAGTGGCGGTGAGGTGCATAGACTGTATAAAGAAGGTGAGGTGTTAAAAAATATTGAAAAAGTCTTAAAAAGGTGTTAGAATTAACAGCAATTAAGATTCCTGTATATAGCCGGTATTTATTTATAGCTGGTTTATTGTTATACTTATTAAATCACATTATAAATTTATATATTTATTTTATTGTTCTATGCTCCACAAACCTCCATTAGTTCATTTTCCTCATGTGGAAACTGATGCAGAACAAATGTAAACAGTCCTCGGAGTCTTCGGTACTTTTCGGCGACGCACCGGAAATCCCCGATCTCGCTGTGACGTCACGTCCTGTTGTGACTGGTGGCGGCGGCTTCTCTCTTCTCTCCTCTGTCGGTGTCGGTTTCGGTAGCTGTTCTGGTGAAAAACACGACGACACCGAGGTGAAGTGGACCCGCAGCTCCTCCGCAGCGTCGCCGCAGCTGGTATCGATGAAGTTTAATTGATTTAATATCGATTGATTGAGGTGTTTTGTCTGGGAGAGCAGTAGCCGTTGAGCTACATGCTAACGCGGCTAACTTAACGTTAACGGACCGGTGGTTCTGTTCGGTTCGGTTGAAAACAAACAGTCGCTGCTGCATGTGAGTTCTGTAATGAAGAAGATGAAACCCTAGAGCATTTGTTTTTTCTATGTCCCACTTCACATCTTTTTTGGTGTGACATATATAATTGGATTGCTTAAAAAAATTAAAGATGTACTGCCATAATAAAGGGAACACTTAAACAACACATCTTAGATCTCAATTAATGAAATATTGCAGTTTAAAATCGTTATTCAATATATAGTAGAGTGTGTTGAGAACAAAATAACATAAAAATGTAAATCAAAATGATCATCCCAGGTTGATTTCACACAGGTGTGATATACTTGGAGTTACAATGTGTTTTTTGAGCAGTGTAGATCATCTATAACCGTGTCTGTTTCTGACACTATTCATGTAATTATACTCTTGGGTAAATATCATATCCATTGTGCAAAATGGAGGAACTCTAAGTGATTGTTGTCTGAATATATAACTATTTAAGACTTATATAACACAAATATTCCGCTTTCTTCTGCTAAAATAGAAAACAAACAGTCGCTCCAGTTTTACGTCACTGTTTCCCGCCTTCTTGTTGTTGTGTGTCTGTCGGTCCAGTCCGGTCCAGGTTCTGTAACTAGGACAGAACCGGAACATTAAGCCGGTCCTGTGTCGGTGTCTCGGCCGTTAACCAGCTCTCTGGTTGTGACCGCGGTGCAGGTCATGATCCCGGCCCAGAGGAGGCGCTAGAGTCCGGCTGTAGAGGCTTCAGAGGCGTTAGAGACCGGGACCAGGACCGGGAATCGAACCGCCATGGACGCTGCAGCCGCCACCAGCCCCTGCTCGTCCGAACCGGACAGTCCCGGAGCTCTGAACCGAGGCTGCTTACTGGACCCGTCGGACCTGCTGTACCACGACCTGTCCATCATCGTACCGGAAACACCCAGGTAACTACTATAAAATGATCGGTGTGGGCGGGGCTACGGAGATGACGTCAGGTTCGATTTGTGACGTCGTCTCCGTCAGTTGTAAACAAACGGTTAAAATGTGTGTATTACCATGTTCCACATTCATCACACAAGCTCTAAAACACGGCGAAATCTGAGTTTATTTTCTCATTTACAGAGTGATAAAAAGAGATATCCAAAATCCCCAGAGTGTGCATCCAGTCGCATCCAGTTAGGACACAGTGTTATATGTCAACAAGAATTCTGAAAGTAGCTTTATGCATTGTTCAGATTTCTGTTCTGGATATGCTATATGCAAATCAGCGCATATTCAATCAGATATTGCCCCCATTTACATATTTAAACATAAGATTTGACAAAACTTGTAATACAAAATATAATTGTCTCAAGGTAAGTAATAAACTTGGGAAGTTTCATGGTGATACCTGTTAGTTTAAATGTTTACCCTATTCACCTGTAGTGCTTGTGGTGGAAATCCTTTAATAAAAGATATATATAAAAAAAAAAGAAAGAAAAAAGGTTAAAATGTGTGTACATCAGTATTATATAATCAGAACTGGTGATTAGTTATGGCACCTGAGTTAGTAACTGAATTACTACATTATAAAAGTAACTAACTACCAGAAAAAGTAACTAGTACCGTACAACTGCAGTTTTGTTTTTTGAATTTCAAGAATTTATGCCAGTGCATAAGCAAACATAAATGTATAAAATTAAACATTTTTAGCCGAAATTGGCAAAATTGAGAGAGTAACGCTAAAGATCAACACAATGATTCCCCCAAATAACTTGTTGAAAAAATTAGTAACTATTGTTGTATCCACAAGTTTCTGAACGTCATCTATGGTCAAAACCCGGAAGCTGGTTTTGCTCTTCCGGTGGAATTGTACGTTTCCGTTTCCATGGTTTCAGTCGTTGTCATAGTTGCGGTAAACGCATGGATCTATTAACGCTGGCTTTTAACACGGATGTGATGATCCATGCGCTTTACAGATTTTCATTGAAAAAAAAAATCAATGCATTTCACAATTCGTCTCAGTCATGAAAGAGTAACGTCGCGTTCACACTGGACGCAAATTAGTGCCGGCGACGCGAATGGCACGGCGCGAATGAAGCGAACACGCGAAACTCGCCTGTTCGCGCAAGTTCAAAATATTGAACTCAAGCGCTCCTAGCAACACTATACTGATGTATACTATCCACCTTTTTCCGAACGTCAAAAACGTAGCCGGTTTAGCCGGTTTTGCTCTTCCGGTGGAATTTTATGTTTATGTTTCCATGGTTTCGGTAGTCGCGGTAAATGCATGGATTTCTTTTTTTTTTCTTTTTTTTTCAATGAAAATCTGTAAAACGCATGGATCATCACACCAGCTTTTAACAGTGGATATCACACACATTGACATCCCTGTAAAAGCCAGCGTTAATAGATCCATGCGTTTGTAGTGTAATGTAATTGTAATGTAATTGTAGTGTAATTGTAATGTAATTGTAGTGTAATTGTAGTGTAATTGTAATGTAATTGTAATGTAATTGTAATGTAATTGTAGTGTAATCCTGTTTGTGTGGTTCAGTCCTCAGATGAGTAAGAGACGACGACGTCCGACCACAGAGGAGCAGCTGAGTCCTCAGGTGGTCGGACCTGAACATCTGTCCAGTCGTGGATCCAAACGCAGGCGTCTGACGGCGACATCTTCAGTGACATCATCATCATCCTCCTCCTCATCTTCCTCCTCCTCTTCATCATCCTCCACCTCGGTGCTGCGGAGCGTCGGTTTTCTTCCTGCTTCTTCTCTCAGGACGTTCTCTCTGGGCAGCTGGTTGGAGGCTCCTCTGTCCAACGCTTCCTCTTCATCCTGCTCATCCTCCTCTTCCTCATCCTCCTCATCCTCCTCTTCATCATCATCTTCTTCCTCCTCCTCCTCTTCCTCCTCCTCCTCCTACCTGACCCCGGTCTCGGAGGAGGATGTAGAAGAGGAGGTGCTGAGCGCGGCGGTGGACTCGGCCGTTCACCAGCGGAGCAGCAGCCTGAGGGGGCGGAGCCTCCTGTCGCCTTCACCTTCATCATCTTCATCATCACCGCCGCCCCAGCCTCCTCTTCCTCGGCCCTCAGAGTCTCTGTCGTTCCTGACGGAGGAGGAGAGGAGGTGGCTGAACGGAGAGCAGCCGGACGCAGCAGGTAAGACACCTGCTGTCGCCACGGCTACGGCTGTTTATGCTCAGGGTTCCTACAGCTTAAGCCAAGTTAAATTTAAGACTTTTTTAAAGCCACTTGAAATGAAATTTAAAGCAGAAGTAAGTGATATTTTTGTGTTAATATAAGTCTTAAATAGTTGTATCTTCCGACAGCAATCACTTACATAGAGTGTTTGGTCTGAAACACGGGTCTGTCAGTCCCTCTGCTCTGCTCTGAGCCCAGGAGAAAACTTTCCTTGTATCCTACAACCTTTATCCAATGAGGAGAGAGAACGGCATAAAGGGGCGGTCCTCTCTGTGTGTGCAGCCAAGGGATGCGCCTGAATGTGGTGACGTAGGGACGAGGACTGTTATGGTGCGTTCAAGGAAACTCGTGTTTTTCCGACCTGTGAAGTCGAACCAGTTCGATCTGGTACGAGTTCACAGGTCGGAAGTTACGAGTGGCCGTTATAGTGACTTTCACAGGTAAAACAGGTCGGAGAAACACGAGTGGGTTGCCTGGAAGGCTACAAAGTCGTAAGTCGTGACTTGAAGCTGTAATTTACGGTTTCAAAAGCCTGCCTGGAACGCAGCATTAGCCAAAACCACCGGATCGCTTACTTCTGCTTTAATGAAGGTTATAAAAACCAAAAAACTTTATTCCACTAATGTTGATTTCTCTTCCTCAGTTTAAAACACAAGTGTTGTGAATATATAATCAGTCTTGTGTTGTTTCAAACTGAATAGGAACTAGTTTTCTTTATTATTATTCCAGGTTTGAAAACACTTGAACCTCTTAGTTTTTATTTATAACCAGATGTCAGAATAAAACTAAGCATCATTTTACTTTAACAAACACATAGAAATAGTAAAACCAGTTTAAACTGGTCTCTTAATTTTTTCCATTTTTAATTTCTCCAGAGCTGAATATTATTATTATTTATCTGTATATCTATGTAGTCTGATGACGTCATTAAACTCTGTTGCTACAGCGACGCTGTCCGTGGAGATCGTCATCAGTGACGATGAGGACGCCGTGCTGCGCTCGGCTCAGCTGGAGGAAGACGAGGCCATGGCCCGAAGCCTGCAGGTGGGCCGAGACACACACACACACACACACACACTGACACTAGAGATGCACCGATCAATCTGCCGCCGATTAAAAAGGCCGATCTATATCCAATTGGCCCCAATTGGTGACCGGCCGGTCACTGTCGTAACTTCCGGTTTTCGGCCGATCAAACTGACCTGCATGCGTCTCATAGACTCTATGAGCTCAACGCGCCCAGAGCAAAACAGCAGCGAAGACTCAGGAAGAAAACATGTGGCTGATTTGGACCAGAGAACTTCTCTGTTTGGACTTATTTCACTGTGTGCCAGGACGACCCAAAACACGCTGTTTGTAATGCTTGCAAGTCAAAAGTAAACCGTGGAGGATCAGTGATTACCAGGATTTTTTAAAAGAGTGGCGGCGAGGGGGGACGCGACCGTATACTGCAGTTGCCACACCGGACGCGGAAGCTCCGAGAAGCGGGGGCATTTTCATTAATCCTCCGCAGCCGGTTGCAACCCTGCAGCGATCGTTTCGGCGTCTGTGCAGGAGCCGCGGGCGTCAATCTTGGGCAGGAAGTCTCACAAAGAAACATGAGACGATCCGGTCAATTAAAACACCGCGATTGACAAATACGTGAGGCCAATGTGTGTACGTTTGTAGCCTATTTGTGTTTATTAATCTAAACAGAGCGCCAGAGATGAACGAACACACACACAGAGGGGCAGAAGTGTAAGTACTGTTGAAACTCTCACTCTATTTCTTATTTGTGATGTTTTATCCTTGAAAAGGGGGGTTATGATAGCATCATGTAGCCTACCACTAGTTGTGGTTTTAATTGCAGTTATATAAATATGTGTCTATTGTATGATTATAATTATTTCTTAGATAGAAAATCGGTATCGGAAAAATCGGTTTTGGCAGGTCAGACCTCCTTAAAAACCGGAAATCGGTATCGGCCAAGAATTTTGCAATCGGTGCATCTCTAACTGACACACTGACACACCCCGACAGCAGCTGACCTCTCTGTCTCCGTCAGGCCCAGTTCGACCATGAGGAGGTGCAGTCTCACACTGGACACCATCACCACCATCATCATCTTCATCACCAGCAGCTGCACTATCATCTTCATCACCAGAGTCACCACAGGGTGAGTGCACCACACACACACACACACACACACACACAGAGTACAGTATTTAGCAGTAAACCAGCGTCAGTTTGTTAGAAACTTCTTCCTGGTCCTGAACTCAACCCACTGATCTGGTTCAGACCGGTTACAGAGGAGTTCTGATCGATGACGTCTGTGATATAAATACATCAACATGTACAACACACTGTTGAGTTGTTGTGGTGATTACACAGTTTATATAAACAGACACAGCAGACGATAATGTTCACTAACAGAAGTGGAGGCTGGTTAACTGATCAGATTATAATGATCTATTGAATCTATGTGACTAGACTTGTGTTGAAAAAACAGAAAAAACAAGAGCACTCGCAGCTCTGCAGGGCTCAGTGTCAATTTATTGTAGTGAAGTACGTTTCGAGCAGTGTAGCTCTTCGTCAAACAGTAGGATCGCTATCAGAAGCCATCTTAAATACTACTAGTCACATGACTTGATCAGGAGAAGATAGTATGCAGCTGTTGCAGGTGTCAGAATTAACAGAAAAAACATAAGACAACAAGCAACCTCAATATCCTGACCTTGATATTCTGGGTGCATATAAATAAATGTACATTGTGTCACACAGAGTTGTGTTGCTCAGCAACGTGAGCCTCAGTTGAGGAGATGATCGATGATGTGTGTTTTTTCTTGCTCTTTCTTACGTTCTTGCGTTCACACCGGACACGAAGATGTGACTGACCCAGACACAACGGCGTTTAGATTTAGAGTTGTTTACTCGCGCAAGTAACGCGAGTAAATTCAACAACATACGCGGCCAAATTCGCGCGAGTGAATTAATGGTACATTACTAATCTTCAACCAAAAAATAATCACTAGATTAGTTGAAAAATGAATCGTTTGACATCGTTAGAATAATTGATAGATTAATCAGGAGAAAGATATTTGTTCAGGTCGGTCCTAGACCTGAGACCAGGTTCAGTGGTTTGGTCCAGAGTCTGGAACCACCTGGTACCGTTGATCCGTTTGTGGTGAGAATGAATCTGAACCAGATGAAACTCAACACTTCAGTTGTTATAGAAACGGTAGAAACCATCACTGGTTAGAGACGTTAGAGACGGAGCGACTCTGCTGTGGTAACGGTCCGGTAGCAGAGATGGAGGTTCTGCTCTGTAGCGACTGGACGACTCCGTCCCTGACGACCAATCAGGAGGTCGAACAGAGAAACAACAGGAAAAACTGATGTGGTTTTGTTTACTACGTTGGTCTGTTTGTAATAAAACAAAAAGCAAAGTGAATATGAAGCTCATGACCTCTGACCTCTGCCCTCTGCCCCCCCCCGCCCCCCCTCAGCTCCCTCCTCCTCTGGACTCCAGCTGGATGTCTCAGGTCCTCGCCGCCGTGTCTCCCGCGGCGCTGCAGGACGGTACGACCACACAACCTCACTGTTACTATGGAAACGTACCACAGAGCGTATCTCTCCTTCTTCACTTCTTTTAATGTTTCTGTTCTCAGAGCTGATTGGTCACCGCAGGCGGCGTGGGCGGGGCCGGAGAGGGAACGCCATGCCCACGTTCTCGGAGGATCCTCAGGGGAACGACTACGAGGTGACGACTTCAACTTTAACTTTATTTAAACATTTCCATGACGACACCACCGGACCACAGGAGGCTGTTTGTTGCCATGGTGATGATGAGACTGTTTGATGTGTGTTTCCAGGCTCTACTGGAGTTCGAGGAGCGACAAGGAGCCGTCGTCTCCAAGAAGCTGAGCCGCAGAGAGATCCAGAGGTTCCCCACCAAGACCTTCAAGACCTGCAGCAACGCAGGGAGCTCACAGTGAGTCTGGACCAGAACCTGAACCAGAACCAGGGTTCTTACGGGTCCTTAAAAAGTCTTAAAAGGCATTCAATTAATTAATCTAAAAACAAGGCCTTAATTGGCATTAAAATGTCTTAAATCAATTTTTCAAACGTCTTAAAAATGTTAACACTTGGTAAGTGGTATTTTATGGTTGTAATTAGTCTCAAATCTCAAAATAATTGTTAATATTCCGACATAGAGAAGTTAGTGGCGGCCGTCAACGCTAAATCTCTCACCGCCTCCAGCTCCCGAGTCAGTGTTTTTTTTTTTTTCGGACTTTTTATGCATTTATTTAGAAAGGACAGCTGGAAAGAGACACACTCCAATGTTCATGTAGCAGTCACTTTACCTTGGATCACATAGGAAAGTGGGTCAAATTGTCCCTAACCCTATGTAATTGATGTGGTGTCGGTCTTAAATTTCATTTCAAGTGGCTTTAAAAAAGTCTTAAAAAGTCTTAAATTTAACTTGGCTTAAGCTGTAGGAACCCTGAGAACCAGAACCAGCTGGACCCGGTCTGACTCGGTCTGTTTGCTTTGATTGACAGGTGTCAGATCTGTTTCTGTGACTACGGCGACGGTGAGAAGCTGAGGATGCTGCCGTGTTTCCATGACTACCACGTCCAGTGCATCGACAGGTGGCTGAAGGTAACAACACACACACACACACTTTAATCTGTCTTTAAAGGGACAGTTCAACATCTTGTGTTTTATAGCTGTTTTTACATCCGCGGGGCAGAGACGTACTTCTGCCTGTCCCTCATCAAACTCATCAAATACACAATCCAACAACTCCACAACGCTCTGGTGGACAAGTTGTGAGCTGCACATTCACCACGCTATGAGATAATAACACAACGTTACCACACAGAGTTGTTTTAGAGGGAAATACAGAGACTGTTGATGAGAAACTGTCCCTGAAGGCAACGTGCATCAGCGGTTTTACATGAATTTCCCTCTAAAACAACTCTGTGTGGTAACGTTGTGTTATTATCTCATAGCGTGGTGAATGTGCAGCTCACAACTTGTCCACCAGAGCGTTGTGGAGTTGTTGGATTGTGTATTTGATGAGATTTGATTGATAATTAAAGGTAATAATGAACCTACTGCTATGACTATAGGGATTATTATGGTGAGAGGAAAATCTGACTAATAAATGTTGAACTATCCCTTTTTAAAGGCAGAACTAGAGAATATCAACAATCTGATTGGTTGTGAGTATTGATTATTGATTATTGCTGGTCTCCTGACAGGACAACACCACGTGTCCCATCTGCAGAGCCAACCTGGCGGACGGCGGCGAGGCGCTGGCCCCGCCCCTCTGACCTCTGACCTCTGTATAGTTTTCTACTGTCGTCACTTCCTGTCAGTATTGACCAGTATTGATGATGAAGGACTCGTCATCGCCACTCGTCTTTTTTTATCATTTTATTTAAACGTGTTGATGTGTCGGACTCGTTCTGTTCCAGTTCCTCGGTGGTTGTTGTTGTTGTTGTGTTTGTTGAGGTTTTTTTTTTTTTTTTTCTTACGAGCCTCAAATAAACGTTAAGACTCTGACGTGTGGCGTCGTCTACTTCTTCCTCGGGGGGCGGAGCCTGTTCAGTCTAGAGCGCTGGAAAAGAGAGTAAGGACACCACCATTGACTCCCGTGGTAAGGGTTTAAGGGTTTAAGGGTCTAAGGGTCTAAGGGTTTAAGGGTTTAAGGGTTTAAGGGTTTTGCCCCCTAGTGGCAGAATATGGGTATTGCAAAAGCGCCCAGAAAACCCATTCACTCCAATGTATGTGTGTTGCCCACTTGCTGGTAAATTGATGAAAACGGCCGTGTTTTTGTCATATCAAATTATACTTATAATTTGTTTATTACAAAATGTAGATTGAAACATTAAAGGGATAGTAGCATTTTTTTTTAAAAGTGTGGTTGTATGATCTACAAATAGCCCCTAAGTACTTTAATTGCAGTAGAAGACTCTCTGCACTCCTCCCGTTAGCAACGCCAGCCCATAATAGCCCTGCCCAGAGATTTATATCTATAACTATAATATAATTTTTTCCAGGGGGAGGAAATAAAAACTGTGTTTTTCCTGCACTTTGAGGGGCTAGAAAAAATTATATTATAGCGAACAATGGAACTGTGTAATTTTTTTTCCAGGTAAAACCTCTTTTAGGCCGTTTCTTTGGGTCTGTTCACAACACTGTATGTTGTAAATCTCTGGGCAGGGCTATTATGGGCTGGCGTTGCTAACGGGAGGAGTGCAGAGAGTCTTCTACTGCAATTAAAGTACTTAGGGGCTATTTGTAGATCATACAACCCCACTTTAAAAAAATGCTACTATCCCTTTAAATTATTGAAAACACCACACTGGCTCATTCACCAACAATGCAGAGATGTCAGTTCTTTTGCAAAACCCATATTCCTCCACCAGGAGGCGCTGCCATTGGACCAATGCTGTCCTTACTCTCTTTTACAGCTACTCTCTAGTTCAGTCGTCGTCGTAGTAACGTTTCTTCAGCGCGCGGTACTTCCTCAGGTAGTACAGCGCCTCCAGCTCTCGGGCCACGTACTCGCCGCGGCCGATCAGCTCCCTGATCCGCTCCGGGTCCTGGACCGACCGGTTCTTCACGAACGCAGCTCGAAGCCGGTCCCTGAAGTAGTCGCCTCCTTTAGGGTACTCCCTCCCCAGGTAGAGGAGCTGAGGAGGAGGAGGAGGAGGAAGGGGAAGAGGAGGAGAAAAGCACAACAACAAACTGTCATCATCTGTAAAATGTGGAATTTTTTTCACTCTTTTTGAGGCTTTCAATTTGAAAAACCCGTACACCCTGAAGTGTATAGGTAGTGTTAGCCTGCCTCCACCTAAAGTCGCTAATTAGCTTAGCTCAAACACTGGAAGTGTATAGGTAGTGTTAGCCTGCCTCCACCTAAAGTCGCTAATTAGCTTAGCTCAAACGCTGGAAGTGTATAGGTAGTGTTAGCCTGCCTCCACCTAAAGTCGCTAATTAGCTTAGCTCAAACACTGGAAGTGTATAGGTAGTGTTAGCCTGCCTCCTACCTAAAGTCGCTAATTAGCTTAGCTCAAATGCTGGAAGTGTATAGGTAGTGTTAGCCTGCCTCCACCTAAAGTCGCTAATTAGCTTAGCTCAAACACTGGAAGTGTGTAGGTAGTGTTAGCCTGCCTCCTACCTAAAGTCGCTAATTAGCGTAGCTCAAACGCTGGAAGTGTATAGGTACAGTAGTGTTAGCCTGCCTCCACCTAAAGTCGCTAATTAGCTTAGCTCAAACGCTGGAAGTGTATAGGTATTGTTAGCCTGCCTCCACCTAAAGTCGCTGATTAGCTTAGCTCAAACGCTGGAAGTGTATAGGTATTGTTAGCCTGACTCCACCTAAAGTCGCTAATTAGCTTAGCTCAAACACTGGAAGTGTAGGTAGTGTTAGCCTGCCTCCTACCTAAAGTCGCTGATTAGCTTAGCTCAAACGCTGGAAGTGTATAGGTAGTGTTAGCCTGCCTCCTACCCGAGCTGAAATCAATTTTGTTTGGACGAATTTGGCGCTACTCAAGCTAGCCGTTGTGACCAACGCACTTCCGGTTACTTTCACAAAATAAAACACCCGTTGCCCTTTACATACAGAAAACCATGACGATAGAATTTGTGCTTTTACTTTTTTTACTCCGGTTTCCGTTTAGAGTTGCTGAAGAGTTTCTCTGATGACTTTAGGTGGAGGCAGGCTAACACTACCCATACACTTCCAGTGTTTGAGCTAAGCTAATTAGCGACTTTAGGTGGAGGCAGGCTAACACTACCTATACACTTCCAGCGTTTAAGCTAAGCTAATTAGGGGCGATACGGCTCTATCTCCCTTGTTACTGCACGCACAGTCGAAAGGATGGTGTCTATCTGCTGGTCATGGACTCGGGAGTGAGGCAAGACACGAAACAAATGTTGCCGTATCCCTTCAAACATTATGTTTAATAATTAGCAACTTTTATTCTGAAGAGGTGTTTGGCCCCTCCCCCTCTGTGACGCTGCTTTAATCCAGCAGGACTTTTATTTTGTAAAATGCAGGTTTCCTTTTTTTTAATTCTACATGGATGGTGTTTGATTTATTCACCTGGATCATGATGGACACGGAGGAAAATAAATCCTGAGTGAAATTATGATTAAAAACTTTTAGGAATGAAGAGTTGAGTTCCTGTCGTTGACCTGCTGAACTGGAGTTTTATTTTTACACCGGTTGTTCATTCGTTGTTTTTGATTTTATAATGAATTAAAGTTTTAAAACAAGGTTGAAGTCTTTTAAGTTTGTTGTTGAGTTTTGTTGAGTTCAGGGTCTGTGGGAAATTAAAAATTAAACTTTTTGGTGTTTCCTCAGATGATGATACGCACCTGTCCACCAGGTGAGTGTGTGAACTTTTTATGTAAGTTATAAAGGTTTTAAATCAAACAAGTGATTAAAAAAAAAAGAAATAAAAGCAGAACTCACGTTTTTATAGAGTCGAACCACTTCCGCCCTCAGAGGGTTGGCCATGACGAGGGGGCGGAGTCAGAGCTGAGGAAACAGGAAGTGATCAGTAAAAACAGCTTCAGAGAAGACAACAGAAAGGTTTTTTTTTTTTTGTACAACTTGTTTTGTTTTTAGGCTAATTTCACATTCATAAAAAAAATAATAAAGAACCGACTCAAAACCAAACTTCACACATTTTTCCAGGAACTATATCAGTGCAGCAGCACTGTTAACAGACTAGAAAACCTAAAGGCATAAGAAACAAACTTTATTCTGGTAAAAATGTTATTGAATTAATATGTACATTTTTAATTGATAATTTATCTTTATTCATTTATTTTTCTACTCTTTGATGGTAAAACAGTTAAATATTGACTTGAAAAAGAAATGTATTTATTACACGCACACCCAAACCAAAACTGAACAAAATATAAACACTTACACATCTATTTACACACTGCAAAAACTCTAAATCTTTCCAAGAATATTTGTCTTATTTCTTGTCAAAATGTCTCATTTCTAGTCAAAACTAAACTCTTCACACTTTAAATAAGACTCATCACCTAAAAATTTACTTGTTTTAAGATCATTTTCACTTGTTTCAAACTAATTTTCACTTGAAATAAGTAGAAAAATCTGCCAGTGAAAGTAAGTTTTTTGTGCTTGTAATAAGAAAGAAAAACTTGCTCCACTATCAGATTTTTCTACTTATTTCAAGTGAAAATCTGCTTGAAAGAAGTAAAAAAGTGTCTAAAAACAAACTGCTTTTTATGTATAAGTATAATATACTTATTTTAGGTATAATGAGATTTGTTTTGACTAGAAATTAGACTTTTTGACTTAAAATAAGACAAATATTCTTGGTTTTTGCAGTGCAGCAGATGAATTGAAAACAGGGGTTTTATCTTTTCAAATAATCAAACTGAGGTTTTTAGTGATTTGTAAATGTCTCGTGTTTTTATAAAGCTGACGTCACAGTCAAACAACAAAAAGGTCAAAGGTCAGTGTGTGTTTTCACCAGAATAAACTATTTACTACGATGCATCCGTTGTTTTCTATCTATTATTATGATTATTATGGTATGCAGGTGTCGGTGTGTTGTTACCTGTGCAGGTGAGAACCGATGGGACTCCAGAACTTTCACCGGGACAAAGTGCAGGTTGCTCCTTTAGCTCCTTTAGCTCCTTTAGCTCCACACAACTAAACTGCACTTTACTTCACCTCCTATCACTAACTCCTTTACACCTGCAACAGTTGTTCCGGTGTGTGGTCAACACATCAGCGGTGACGTCAGCAGCAGTTTTAGTTTAGTTTGATGAGTTTGTAACTTTCTGTAAAAACTTTAGGATCAGATCAGTCGCGTTGTGTAAAAAAAACAGCTGTAGACTGACAACCAAAGAGCAGCAGCAGCAGAGATGGTTCACCCCCCCTCAACCCGACGGGACACTGCGCATGCGCAAAGAGGAAGAGCGTTTCCGGTCACAAAATAAAAGATGAAAGTTGAATGTTCAACAGGTTCAGAGGGATACAGATGTTAACTGGGAGTGAATATAAATACATTGCTTAACATGTTAGATATTTATGTCTTATATATTATTATATGTTTATATAGATATTTATGTAGTATATAGACCTATATGTTTTATATATAGTTATGTATGTAGTATAGCTATATTAATATGGATATTTGTGTAGAGTATGTTTTATATTTGTATGTTTGTCATGTATGTATATAAACTTTATAGAGCTCTTGTCAAAGAGCTTACATATTTTTAGCAACAATACAAAAAAAAAAATATACATATTTTATGAATTTCTGTATTATCTTCTTACTTTGAAGACCACCGCTGTTGTTGTTGTTTTTCACATAGGGGAGGTATTTATTTTTATCAGCCTTTATTGGCTTCTACCTCTCCTGCACAATGTTTAATTTTACTATTTTCATTGTTTATGCAGGTTATATAATGTGCAAATAAAAAACTAAACTAAACCGTGATGAGTTAAAAAGGGTTGAAACTTTAAAAAAGTGTATACATCTTCCTTTTTCGAACTTGTGTTGACTAACCCTAACCCTATTTGATGATACTTTTATGTTTTTTATTTGTTTTTTTTATTTTAGACATGTTCAAAATAAAACTAATTCATACCTGTGTTGTATATAATATTTAATCATATTAATATTTCACCACTGTGAACTTTGACCTGCTCGACTGTTCAGACTAAATGTTTGAATGGCCACTGATTTTCTTTTCATCATTGAAAACTTGGACAGTGGAAGCTGAATTTAACGGACATGTAGGTGTTTGTTAGTATTTTTTTCCCTTTAATTTTATTTCTCCTTTTTGCTGCAGCTTGAATCACTCTGCACTTTATGAACTCTGATGTTTTTACTGTTTGTTCTTTAAAATTTTGTACAATTATTCTATGTGGTGTTGTTTTGCACACTGCTTTCTAGCCAGGTCACTCTTGTAAAAGAGGTTTTTAAATCTCAATGAGTTTTACCTGGTTAAATAAAGGATAAATAAATAAAAATAAAAAGTTTCATACAAAGGAAAAGAACAGATTTACTTCCTGACTCAGTGAAACTCTGACTAGAACAGGAAACAACGTGTGTTTAACTTCATCACAGCCTCGTTTAACCTGTGATGGTTTACTTAGTCAGATATTATTATGGGATTGAGAGTTGTTTTAATATTTTTATTCTTCATACAAACAGACTGAACATGCTCCTCGTCTTTACACACTTTATATATCTGGATTAAATTACAAAGATTCAAACAAACGTTCATCATCAGTTCAACTTTCTGTCTCCAGCTACAAACACGTCACTCTGTCGATGCTGCGTCGCCGGCGGCAACAGGAGGCACGGCTGGGGTTTCGGTCGGAGGAGGGAGACTCCGCCCCTCGGCTGTGATTGGCAGAAGGAGCTCGGCTGGTCCCAGGTCAGTAGTTGGTCTTGAGCCGGCGGTTTTCCTCCCTCAGCTTCTCGATCTCCTCCACCAGAGACTCGTTCACCGAGTATCTCTCTATCAGGCCGTGGATCTCGTTCTGCAGCACAAACACACACACAGGTCAGACAGTAGAGGTTATTATGGGCTGGAAGGAGAGTGAGGAACCGTCATGTGGTCCAATGTGACCACAGAGTCCAGACCTGAGCCCACTGACAGTCTCTGAAACATTAAAGGGACAACCAGGAGTTTCTATTTGGTTATAAAAAAGTCTTATATTAATGTGGATGAATCTCCGTTACCACTTGTTAATGGTCCATTTTAGATAAATCTATGGTTTTGTCTCTATGGTTATTTTGTTATTATTAGTGGTGGTGGAAATGCTGGGCGAGCCGACCAGCGTTTCTTTACTTTCGGTTTCGTGGCGAGTCATGAGAATAACGCCGCCGAATCTCCGTTTATGGTGGGAACTACGACGGTATGTGATCGTCTTCCAACCTCTGACTTTAATTCTTGATGAATGAAAACATGAGTCTGTCTTGCGCCGGTCAAAGAATTTCACGGTGCGGAGGCTCATAAATGTAGTGTGGAAACACTTCGCTTTTACAAAACTCCTCGTTGTCCCTTTAATGTCCCCGACCCTGACATCATAAAATAACAGATTTCTACTGGCTTTTGTTATTTACATTAAAGTTAAGTTTTGTTCCTTCTGTTATAAACTGTTTAATTTAGTTTTGATCCATCTGTCTGGTCCTTCTAAGTCTAAAATAGTCAGTCAAGTAAGTTTCATCTGACAAAATGTACTTTCTAAGTTAGAAGTGTATATACCCAAACATGTATACACTCTTCAAAAGTAAAAAAAACTAAACAGAGACAGGAATAAAAAAGTTATTTTCCTTCTACACACTCTAATATTTCAGTGGACCGCCTGTAGCTTTGATTACCGCATGCATTCACTGTGGCATCGTTTCATTGAGCTTCTGCAACGTCACAACATTTATTTCCATCCAGTTGCAGTTGCAGGACAATTACAGTGTATTTGCACACTAAGGAGGGAATAACAAAGAATACTTTATAATACAGCCCGCTATCTTGTAGTTACTGGGTAACTCCAGGACAACTAGAGTGTAGTTGCAGGACAATTACAGTGTACTTGCACACTAAGGAGGGAATAACAAAGAATACTACACTCTAGTTGTCCTGGAGTTACCCTGTACCTTCTACTACAGCTGTAACTACTGTCTAAGTAGAACCAGTAAGTTAGAACACAGTTTGTTTCACGAGATAACATCATCTGAAAGTACAGTAATACAAAGACAAAACTAACTGAAGTGTTAAAGGTGTTCAGAAATGGCCGTTTGTCCTGTTTGTCGCCTCCTCCTACGAGTTTACCCGAGTAAAGAAAACAAATTTGATTGGTCGTTATCGAGCGGGCGGGATATTCAAAGCTTGGGGCGAGACCGAGCTCCGTGTGTGTGTGTGTGTGTCTCGGATGTTTGAATGACGGATGACGGATCCAATATCAGTGGCTGATGAATCGTGTGCAGGCTGATGTATAATCCGTGTTCCTGCATTATCCAATGAGAAAAAAAACTACCACACTTTCATCCCGGATTTACTGGAAAATAGAATTTATCACAAAGTTTGGGCTCCATCGTCTGATAGATGAGTGATTACTCTAATGTTAAGACCCACAGTGGAATCAAATTCAATTTTCTTTTCTGTACAGCTTTAAAAAAAAAAAAAAACATATATAGGCCGCACTTGAATAATAAGCTGCAGGTTTTCATGTTGTAACATGAGATATTTCCACAGAAAGACAGTAGGGATGTGACAGTCTGTTCTGGTTACGCTCCTCTCCTCCATGTGCATCTGTTTACAACGAAGCCGGAGAAACATCAATAAATGGAGCGGTGGAAAACGTTACATAACATATACGATGTTACGCTGTGTGTTTGTGTCGTCTTAACCGTCATAAACAAAAGATTAGGGGTTACGGAGTGCGTTTGTGTTGCGGTGCAGAGACGAGAGCTGGGACACCGGGGCGGGAAGAAAGTAGCGGCTTATAATCTGAGAAGTACGGTATATATTTATGTATAATCCTTTTTGTTTTTGTTTAATTAATCCCCTTCATCTGTCTATCTTTAATTTTGAGATGCATCAGTTAATACAACTTAAATGACCTTTTTATGTAAACGTGTACGTGTAAATGTGTACGGTGTCTGTATTAACTCACTAGTATCTTTCAATGCAGGTCTCTATCGTACACGCTCAACAGACTGGCTCACACTGCAGCTTCCCTCTGTTAACACCAGCTTCTCTTACTGTTGCACCTACAACCTGCAACACTCTGCAGAATCATCTGAAACTTACCTCACTTTTATCAATGGGACAATTTAAAGCCATAACTACGTCTTATTTTACCTCTAACTGCTCGTGCTTTTAACTATGTTTCAGTTTACCCTATAGTCACCTTAAATTCTGGTATTCTGTTATGTTTTTGTGTGTTTCAAATGTCTTGTCTTCTGTCCTTGTGTGTTTTGTGTTTCATCTGGGCTATATTGTAAATGAGGTTACTCCTCAATATATCTCAGAGTTTAAATAAAGGTTATGATATTGTCTGTTATGTTTTATGTTCAAAATGAGGAAAATCAATTTAAAATGTTGAAAAAAAAAGAAAAAAAAAGCCTGTCTTTTTGGACAAGCTGTGTATCAAACTAAAATGCTCAGTCGACGTAAATAAAAACAGGACGAGTTTGACTAAATATGATCCAACACTAAGGAGGACGTGTGACGCAGGACGGAGACTAAATATAAAAGCATCTGCAGACATCACGGGGTTAAAACGAGGTCGTACCAGCTGGATGTAGAACTGTCGGACCATCTCCACCTGCAGGTTGACGATGTCTCTGTGACACGTGTCTCTGAGGAGGAAACACAACGACACCACAGTCAAAAGGGACAAACTTCTTCCTCTTCTAAACACAAAGACGTCTGAACGTTTAGTTTCTTTCTTTAAACATTAAGATGTTCATGAATTCACTGTTTTATTATTCTGCCCTACAAAGGCAAAGTGCCGTATCTGTAAAAATGTCAAACTGAGTAAAATGAGAAAAACAGCTTTTAGTGTTTTTCATCGTCAGGTTTAAGCATCAAATGATGAATAACTACCAAGTCTATAATGGATTAGATAAAGGTGGACTGAATTAAATGTAGTTTGTAGTTTGTCTTTCTTATAACCCTAACCCTACAGATACTACACTTGGAGTTGTTTTTTTTTTTTTTTGCTTTAAATTTTTTTTTTTATTGGCAACCAGGAAGTCAAAAATAATGAATCACAATCAAATTAATCATAATTTACCAATACATTTTTTCAATTTATATAGATTAAAAAGTGTGAAAAAAAGAAAAACAAACAAACAAAAACAAAACACAACACAATGGAAAACATCAGACTAAACAAGCATAAAACTAACACAAAAAGTACTTTGAGCACTACTTTGAGTTGGTTTTAGCTACAGATACTGCACGTTGCCTTGGTTTCACAGTGCTTTTTTGGATGGACAGCAAAATAAAAAGCCCAATAACTCCAATATCAAATTCTACCAGATTGAAGAGAATATGCCTTTACACTTTTGATTGGTCAAAAAAAATGCAGATACTGCACTTTGCCTTTGTAGGGCAGAGTTATTAAAACAGAAACACTTCATGTTCATGTGTTATTTTATAAAACGCTCTGTAAAAGGTAAAACTAACTAAATGAAGTGTGAGTGTGTGTGTTGTGGTTGAGACCTGAACTCCTCCAGCGTGTCGTGGATCACTAACTAAATGAGGTGTGAGTGTGTGTTGTGTTGTGTTGAGACCTGAACTCCTCCAGCGTGTCGTGGATCATGTTCTGGATGAAGTGGATCTGCAGCGAGGTGAGAGGAGCCGCTCCGCTCTGACCCAGAACCTCCACGATGTTCTGGGACAGAGACGAGGACACGGCGGCCGACAGAGAAGCTCCTGCAGGGACGGACCAGACAAAACCGACAGGAATGTTGAGCAGTGTTTTTCAACCTTTTTTGAGCCACGGCACATTTTGTTCATTAAAAAAATCCCGCGGCACACCACTAACCAAAAATGTTACAAAATGACACAATGCAGCCTAATACAGTAAATATAATACAAATATTGTCTCTTACAGTGTAGTTAGTTTGTTCTGACTCAGTAATGGACATTGCTAAGGCCTGGTCATTGTGCAGGCTTCTGCCACTACACCCATTGACATAAAATAGTCCTATTTTATTAGCCAACTCTGCCAGACAGTCACTATTGCAGACACAGATGCTCAACAAAGCCAAATTATTTTAGGAGCTAAATGATATTTGTTTGGACACAAACTGTTAACTGATAACAAGAACTTGGATTCTGATTTGACTCGCTCTTTTTATTTTATTTTATTTTTTTAGCTATGTCAATCAACTCAGGGAGCTTGTCAACACGTGCACACTTCCACTCGTGCCTTCAGCCATGTTTCACAGCAAAGTGTTACATGAGGGGACTTACACTTATGCTGTGCACTCCCTGTGATAGGAAGTCAGAACAAACTCTGAAACTCTGAAAAAGTGCAACCTGCAACGCATGCTTCACCCTGTAAGGACGGTGCCCCGCATATGTGTATATATATATATATATTAAATTAAATTAAATTAAAATAGAGAAAAGAAAAAGAAAAAATCATAAATCAGAGTAAAACTGTTTTTCTTTTCCCTGGCAGCAGCCATGTTTGTTTCTGAACGGTGGGTTTTCTATGGCGACGGGCCTGACCTGCGGCGGTGGTGGGCGGAGCTCCGGCGGCGAGCGGGGAGTCGTAGCTGAGCTGAGCCTGGACGCCGTTGGGCCGCCGCAGCCCGGGCTCGGGCGTGAAGAAGGGCGGCGCCGCCGGCTGCTGGCTGTGATTGGTCGGCTGCTGCTGGGAGCAGGAAGTGGGCGTGGTCTGCCCCTCCCCCTCCAGACTGGAGCTGCTCGACTTCTCCGCCTGCGGCCACGAAGAAGAACGGTTACCACGGTGACAAGAAGAAGCTTAAACTGAGATGCTACAGGTGAATAGAGTAAAAATTTAAACTAACAGATATCACTATTTGAAATCTGAACAATGGATGAAGCTGCTTTGTTTTATCTTGTTGACATATTAGAGTCTTTAGTTTTTCCAGAGGAGGATTGTGGATATCTCTTTTTATCACTCTGTAAATGAGAAAATACTGTCACCAGCCCTTTAAAACATCTAATGTCTCCATGTTTTTAGTAATAAAATGTTGTATAAATGAGGCTGTGAATGATATATCAACAATCCCCTCTGTAAAAACCTTCAGAATATAGAAAGGGATCAAAGTGGAAGGTTTGGTGTCTGGAAGTGCTGCTGAAGTGGAGATTTCTAGAGAGGAGTCTGAGTCTGAAAAACTCTTTCTGAGGAAACTGTACTTTAGAGACTTGGACTGTAAAACTACACAGATTGTTAATGTCAATCCTACTTTTACGATTTGTTGCTATGATACAAAGGAAATGACATCATTGTTGAGGAGAGAGAAAGAGCTTTACAACGACACCTGACATGACACGGCTCAGACTAACTCCTGGTGAGTTTAGGAGAAATCTAATAAATAAAAACCTTAAAGTGGATTTTCTACCGTTTCTTTCCTCTGGTCTGAAAGGAGACGTGATAAAGAAGAAGAAAAACATCCCATAATACCTTCCTGGGGTCACATGACTCGGCGGCAGCAGCAGCTGTGATTGGCTCCTCCTCCTTGATGGGGGGCGGAGTCTGGAAGATGGACAGCGGGCTGTAGCAGCGAGCGGCCGACGCCACGAGGGGGGTTTTACGATGAGAGCCGGTTCCTGAGGGGCAGTCTGACACACAGATACACACACACAGACACAGACAGATACACACAGAGTCACACACACAGTCATTCACACTGCAAAAACTCTAAATCTTACCAAGAATATTTGTCTTATTTCTAGTCAAATAGAAAGACTTTCAGATTTTCACTTGAAATAAGTTGAAAAATCTAAGTTTTTCTTTCTTATTACAAGCACAAAAAACTTGCTTTTACTGGCAGATTTTTCTACTTATTTCAAGTGAAAATTAGTTTGAAACAAGTAAAAATGATCTAAAAACAAGTTAATTTTTAGGTGATGAGTCTTATTTAAAGTGGAAAGAGATTAGTTTTGACTAGAAATGAGACAAATATTCTCCTAGTCCTTCCTTCTTTCCCTTTCTTCCTTCCTTTTTTCTTTCCTTCCTTCCCTCTTTCCTTCCTTCCTTCCCTTCGTCCTCCCTTGCTCTTTCCTCCCATCTTTCTCTTGGCCTTCCTTCTTTCCCTTCGTCCTTCTTTCTTTTCTCCCTTCCTTCCCTCTTTCTTTCCTTCCTTCCTTCCTTCCCTTCATCCTCCCTTGCTCTTTCCTCCCATCTTTCTCTTGGCCTTCCTTCTTTCCCTTCGTCCTTCTTTCTTTTCTCCCTTCCTTCCCTCTTTCTTTCCTTCCTTCCTTCCTTCCTTCCTTCCCTTCATCCTCCCTTGCTCTTTCCTCCCATCTTTCTCTTGGCCTTCCTTCTTTCCCTTCGTCCTTCTTTCTTTTCTCCCTTCCTTCCCTCTTTCTTTCCTTCCTTCCTTCCTTCCCTTCGTCCTCCCTTGCTCTTTCCTCCCATCTTTCTCTTGGCCTTCCTTCTTTCCCTTCGTCCTTCTTTCTTTTCTCCCTTCCTTCCCTCTTTCTTTCCTTCCTTCCTTCCTTCCCTTCATCCTCCCTTGCTCTTTCCTTCCTTCTTTCCCTTCGTCCTTCCTTCCTTCCTGAGGGTCTAAGGACAGAGGATGTTGTTATGATGCCATGTGAAGCCCTTTGAGACAAACTGTTGGTAAAAAACGGGCTATATAAATAAATTTGCCTTGCCTTGCCTTCTTTCCCTTCATCCTTCCTTCTTTCTTTCCTTCCCTCCCTTTGTCCTTCCTTCCTTCCTTCCTTGACCCAGGAGGACAACAGGAGGGTTAAACCACACCTACAACAGTTCTCTGTCACTGTCTATCTGTCCTTCATCAGAGAAGACAACAGGTCCAACACTGGAAACACTCAGCAACTCAATGTCCATGGTTTTCTCGCTACGATTGGGACAGAAATCCTCGGTGTGGTGTGAAACAATCAAACTGAGCTCTGGCAGCTGCTGTCATGAAGTCATTTAAACCTTCTCACCCTCTCTGACGGGGGAGAAGATGTCCAGACTGGCGCGTCCCACCACCTGCTGCCCCTCCCCCTGCCGCGACAGCATCTCCAGGCTGGTTACTATGGAAACACAGAGCTCAGGTTAGTCGGGAAGCTGCAGCGTCGTTCATCGGTATCGGTCGGTCGGTCGGTCAGTTAGACGTCGTACCGTGAGTTCGTCCAAACGGCGTCTCAGCGTTCGTCCCCGGCGTCCTGGAGTCTGAGACAGACGGACAGAGGTCAGAGGACAGAGGTCAGGTCACGATGCATTCAGGTGCTCACAGACGTCAGGACGCTTCTGATTGGCCCATATTTTACATTTCATGCTTTTAAAGCAGAAGTGAGTGATATATTTGTGTTAATATAAGTCTTAAATAGTTATATCTTCCGACAGCAATCACTTCTATAGAGTGTTTGGTCTGAAACACGGGTCTCTCAGTCACTCTGCTCTGCTCTGAGCCCAGGAGAAAACTTTCCTTGTATCCTACAACCTTTATCCAATGAGGAGAGAGAACGGCATGCAGGGCTGTGTGTGCAGCCAAGGAACGCCGTGAATGTGGTGACGTAGCGACGAGGACTGTTATGGTGCGTTCAAGGAAACTCGTATTTTTCCGACCTGTGAAGTGGTACCAGTTCGATCTGGTACGAGTTCACCGGTCGGAAGTTACGAGTGGCCGTTATAGTGACTTTCACAGGTAAAACAGGTCGGAAAAACACGAGTGGGTTGCCTGGAACGCTACAAAGTCGTAAGTTGTGACTTGAAGCTGTAATTTACGATTTCAAAAGCCTGCCTGGAACGCAGCATTAGCGAAAACGACCGGATCGCTTACTTCTGCTTTAATCAGCTGTAATGTTTTAATTCACCAATCAATGACGTGTTAATAGTTTTCTTTCTCTATTTAGATAATATTTTGTACATAACAGGTCACATCTTTGGGTTTTTATACATCTTTGTAAATGCTTTATATTTTTATACCTTACTTCTTTATGTATCCTGTTCTTCTAAGTGGGATCAATAAAAAGTCTGATGTCATGTTGACACTTTTTGCAGATGGTTTGTGTTTTATCTCATTTACTCAGAACAAGTTCCAGGTCTTACTATTCTTGTTTGATTTCTATTTTTGTAGCTAAAACTAAGATTAAAAAAACTTTATTGTCCATCACATAGTGACATAAACGCCACAAAGACATAAAACACACATTTAAACCAATGAGAATGTTTGAGGCAGCGTTACTGCCCTTTATATAGAATATTTACCTGTTAGAGTAAAGTCATTGGTAACTCTTTAATTTATAGGCTGTTAATTACGTCATAATGTCTAGAAATATCGGTCAATGACATGTAATCTTTAGTCTTAATGAAAAACATGACGTTTCTGTGAGATTCTCCATTATTTCTGGTTATTTCTTGACATTACGACGTATTTAATGGGCTGTTAACGATAATGATCGGTGATCTGTTTATTTAAACTCTCTAATCATTAAGTCAGTATAAACCCGGTCAGGACTGGTCGTCCCGGTGACCTCTGACCTTCTCGTGCCGGTGAGAAGACGTCCAGACTGTTGCGGCCCACGACCTCCGACCCCTGACGACCTTCGGCCTCTCTGGACGTCGGCTCGGCCGTGGCGCCTCCTGCTGGACACACACACACACACACACACACACACACACACACACACACACACACACACACACACACACACACACACACACACACACAGGTCAGAGGTCAGAGGTCAGCTGGTGTCAGCAGCAGCTTCTAACCTCAGTGATGTCATCGTGATGTCATCGTCACTCACCTGTTCCCATGACCTGGCGCTGGGGGGCGGAGCCTGAGGCGGCGGTGGCGTCTGATTGGCTGCTGGACACTTTGGAGGAGGAGGAAGAACGCTTGGTGCTGGAGATCTTAGACCCCAGTTTACTGGACTGGAGGGGGGAGGGGGGGGATTATAGATCAGTTACACATTTATATCTGAACATTATTATAACGTCATTAAACTATAATTTCATTTTCATTCGTTCACCATCGCGTCTCACTGCAAAAACAACAACAATCTGAACGCTGGATGTGACGGTTTTACCAACATTTTACAGACTGGATCTTTAAACCTCCATCAGGAGGATAATACACTGCAAAAACTCAAAATCTTACCAAGAATATTTGTCTAATCTCTAGTCAAAACTAATCTCTTTCTACTTAAAATAAGACTCATCACATTAAAAGCAGCTTGTTTTTAGACACTTTTTACTTCTTTCAAGCTGATTTTCACTTGAAATAAGTAGAAAAATCTGATAGTGGAGCAAGTTTTTCTTTCTTATTACAAGCACAAAAATCCTGCAGATTTTTCTAGTGAGAGTAAAAATTTGTTTGAAACAAATGAAAATGATCTAAAAACAAGTTCATTTTTAGGTGATGAGTCTTATTTTAAGTGGAAAGAGATTAGTTTTGACTAGAAATGAGACAAATATTCTTGGTAAGATTTAGAGTTTTTGCAGTGTATTATCCTCCTGATGGAGGTTTAAAGGTCCAGTCTGTAAAATGTTGGTAAAACGGTCACATCCAGCGTTCAGTTTGTTGTTGTGGGTGTGGTCTGTGGTCACCTTGCTCCGGCCGGCGTTGCTCTGGTAACGCAGGCAGCTGACCGAGGTCCTGTGGGCGGCGGTGGTCCGGGTCGGAGCGCCGGAGTTCCTCAGGTCGTAGTGGAAGATCTTCCCCTGCGTGGAGCCGACCACCAGTCCGGTGCCGTCCGGCGTGAAGTCCACCGCCGTCAGCGGAGCGTCGGCCCGGATCGACCGCAGCACGCTGAGGGAGAGAGGGACAAGGCCATGAAGGTCCACCTCAAAAACTGGCTTAAAACAAACCAAGTCTGTAATCATGACTAGGCGGGACCTTCGTGGAGCGCCACACATGCGCCGTGCTCGGTGTCCGTCCGCCTTAAGGCCTTTGCACACTGAGTCCGTTTTATTCGTCCGAAATTGCCGCACGTCAAAAAATAAATTCGACCTCATGTTGTGTCAATCATGTTTACAC
Organism: Trachurus trachurus; assembly: GCF_905171665.1. Classification (NCBI taxonomy): domain Eukaryota; kingdom Metazoa; phylum Chordata; class Actinopteri; order Carangiformes; family Carangidae; genus Trachurus; species Trachurus trachurus. Next base: position 35,158,435 of record NC_139897.1, on the reverse strand, counting down.
ACCGAGTCCAAAACTTTCGTCCGTCATAAAAGTTTTCGGAACAGGTTCGATTTAATGCGTTTTTCGCATCCGTGAAAAGTCTTTTTGACCAATCACATCAGCGTTTCGAGGCTGGGGAGAGAGAGGGAGGGGGAGGGGGATCACCGCTGAGTGTCTTGTGTCTGTGTGTGTGTGCGTGCGTGCGTGCGCCAGCCGCTGTTCAGGATCATGGAAATTGTCCGTCTTCTGTTTAGTGTGTGAGCTAATAATCAATATCTATCCAACTGGACCACTGACATCCTATAATAAACAGTTGAAGTGATCATGATAGATCTGCTGCTCATTAACAAGCAGCAGATCCCCTCGCTACTGCCTCCTCTCAGGATGGACACTTTTTCTCTTTCATTTCTCTACAAGTGAGAGAACCACAAAGTGCATCATTGCGTGACGATTTTTGCCTCCCTCTCCGAAATTTGGAACACAAAATAAAAAAAACGGACTCAGTGTGCAAAGGCCTTTACTCTATACTTCTGGCTGTCATGATTTTTGTTTTGTTGTGCAGTGCGCGCCTACATATACGTATGTATGCATTCACTGCATTTATCTTATTTTTCTATATTGCAATTTATCTCTGTATGTGTGTGAATGGTACTTATATAACTGCTGCTACTGTCTCCAATGTCTTGGTGCATCACATTCTGGATCCATCCATTTAGACTTGCACTTGCACTTGCACTTTAGAAACTGGCCCTTTATACCAGGCACTTTACAGATCACATGCACTTTATGTCTAGGTATGAATGTGTATATGATTGTGAACCACTGTATAATTCTTGTGTATTTCTGTCTGTTTGTGTGTTACCTGCCAAGGGACTACGGATGCAAATTAGCAAGTTGCTAACTCTGACGCATTTACACTTGTGCACACGTACGAATGTTCATTAATGTGTATTGTCCCTTTTAAATTTTTTTAATTTTTTTAAAAGACATCACAGTGACATCACAGCGACCGGGGAGAAGAGAGAGAGAGGAAGAGGAGGCGAGAGTGAGGAAGAGGAGGCGAGAGAGGAAGAGAGAGTGAGGAAGAGGAGGGAGAGAGAGGAAGAGATAGTGAAGAAAGAGGAAGAGAGAGAGTGAGGAAAAGGGAGGAAGAGGAGGAAGAGAGAGAGGGAAAGAAAGACAGAGAGGAGGGAGAAGGAGGAAGAGGAGAGACAAAGAGAGGAGAAGCGCTCCTCACATCCTGCTGAGGTAGTGAGGAAGAGGAGGAAGAGTAGAGGTAAAGAAGAGCGGTCCTCACATCCTGCTGGCCGTGTCGTAGCAGAAGAGGAGGAAGAGGAGGGAAAGAGAGGAAGAGGAGGAAGAGGAGGGAAAGAGAGGAAGAGGAGGAAGAGGAGGAAGAGGAGGAAAAGGAGGTATATAAGGTATATATCCTTACATCCTGCTGGCCGTGTCGTAGCAGAAGAGGAGGAAGAGAAAGAGAGAAAGAGGAAGAAAAGGAGGAAGAGTAGAGGTAAAGAAGAGGTAAAGTCCTTACATCCTGCTGGCTGTGTCGTAGCAGAAGAGGAGGAAGAGGAGGAAGAGGAGAAGAGGAGGTATATATCCTTACATCCTACTAGCGGTGTCGTAGCAGAAGAGAGGGAAGAGGAGGGAAAGAGAGGAGGAAGAGGTAGAGGTGAAGTCCTTACATCCTACTGGCCGTGTCGTAGCAGAAGAGGAGGAAGAGGAGGAAGAGAAAGAGGAGGAAGAAGAGGTAGAGAAAGAGGTAAAGAGCGATACTTACATCCTACTAGCGGTGTCGTAGCAGAAGAGAGGGAAGAGGAGGGAAAGAGAGGAGGAAGAGGTAGAGGTGAAGTCCTTACATCCTACTGGCCGTGTCGTAGCAGAAGAGGAGGAAGAGGAGGAAGAGAAAGAGGAGGAAGAAGAGGTAGAGAAAGAGGTAAAGAGCGATACGTACATCCTACTAGCGGTGTCGTAGCAGAAGAGGAGGAAGAGAAAGAGGAGAAGAGGAGAAGAGGAGGAAGAGAAGGAGGTAAAGAAGAGGTATATATATGGCTGCTTACATCCTACTAGCGGTGTCGTAGCAGAAGAGGAAGAAGAGAGGGAAGAGGAGGGAAAGAGAGAAAGAGAAAGAGGTATATATACGTACATCCTACTAGCGGTGTCGTAGCAGACGATCTTCTTGTCCAGCCCGACGCTGACGACCAGCAGTTCGCTGGCGGGGGAAAAGGCCACGCCGCTGCCCGGAGCCTTGTGGGCGCCGTCGAACACGTGCAGCTCCTTCTGCGTGTTCGAGTCCCACAGCGCCACCGTGCCGCTGTCCGACACCACGCCTAGCAACGAGCGCCGTAGCAACGACAGACGCAGGTCGTGCACCGGCTGCAGAAACAAGAGAAACACAACAGTCAGTCCCACGGTCCCTGAACGCACCGTTTAGAAAAACAGCTTCATCTACAGTTATTGATCCAGTATTGATCTGTATCAGAACACTGTTGGGTAGAAATGTTTAAAATGTGAATAATTAACATTTTAAATATTATTAAATATTATATATTTCTACCAACAGCACTCGAACACATCGTTTAGAAAAACAAGATGAGAAACATTTAAAACTTTTCTGACGACGGCTTCAGCTTCTGATCATCTTCAATTATTGGTCCAGTATTGATCTTTATCAGAACGCTGTTGGGTAGAAATGTTTAAAATGTAAATAATTAACGTTTTAAATATGATTAAATATTATATATTTCTACCGACAGCACACTATAAACTCTTCCTGAGTTAAAATGTTCTTGCTGTGGTGTTTAGGAATAAATATGAACATGTTTTCTTTGAGTTATTATTATTATTCAAGGTCTGAAAAGACTTGGTATTTCTGTTATTTAGACTAGTTTAGTCATTAGCCAATAAAAGCTCTAAATGGCAATATTTTTATTTCAATTTTGGGAGAAATGTTGTCAGTAGTTGATAGAATAAATTTTACTCAAACACATACCTATAAACAGTAAAACCAGAGAAACTGATCATTTTGGGAGTGGTCTCTTCATTTTTTTCCAGAGCTGTATATACTCTCCCTACCACCCATAATATATATAATATATATTTATAAGGGTTTTTCCTTTGAGCAATCAGGCATCAAGCTCATTCACAAATCAACTTAAAAATCTAAATTTCAGAAATCTGACTCTGTGATGGAGCTGAGCTAGAGGTAGTGCTGATGCTGTGGTGTTGTCTGACCTGGTTGGCTCCGTGTCCGAAGGCTCTGCTGGACACGTTGGTGGTCAGACTGTGGAGCACCAGGTCTCCGCTGCTCGAGCCCGACGCCACGCAGCTGTCGGTGGCGTTGAAGGACACGCACGTCACCTCCTCCTTATGGTCCTGAGGGACAGACACACAGAGGCAGAGAGAGAGTGGACATTAGGGCTGGGACGATACGCTTTTCTCCTGATTCGATTCTTCTACGATTTTTTGGACGCAGATTCGATTTAAATTGCGATTCTACGATATTGCCAATTTTCTGGATTTTTTGTCTTTAACAGCAGTGAAACAGTTGAATGATTACGATTGTCTACAGAGTATTCCAGGAACCATATCTCCCCCCAGAAATACAAATCACATGTAAGTCAGTTTTTAAGATTTATTCAGCAGCAATATATATGTTTACTCTCTTTTCAAGAGCCTGGACTGCATCAAAGAGGCAAAAATAAAAGAGTATAGAAGAACAGGCTTCTGAAACCTTTCTGACAGAATGAGATATAGACGGAGGTAAACTGCTGCTTTTTAACATTTATCTGCACACAAACACTGTAGGAGAATAGAAATTAACATTAAATACTCCATTATAAAGTGAACTTAAACCCTTTTCAAAACCTGGACTCTCTATATGTAAAAAAGGCGAATGCACATTGCACAATATTAAAAAATCTAAAACTTTAAAAAATGAGTCTCACCTTGAGGGAGCGGTGAAGCCTCTTGGTCTTCAGGTCCCAGATGTGGACGCCGTGGTCCAGACCGCCGCTCGCCAGGAACTGAGAGGACGAGCTGAGACACACACGGGTCTGTTGTTTCTACACACACACACACACACACACACACACACAACAGAGTTAGTTACCTGCTGGTGCGTTCAGGCGAGCGCAGAGAAAACAACGCTCGTCACAATCACTCACCCCCTCCCCCAGCTCCACCACGGCAGCAGGACTGGACTTGAGACTGGACACGACCAGTTTGTCTCCGCTGCTGCTGGACGTGACCAGGTAGTGGTCTGACGCCGTCGTTAAGCTGCTTAACTACAACAACAGCTGGACATGTCTATTCATTCATAAAGGTCCTAAAGGAGGAAAACATTCCTGCTCAGCTCCAGGAATATTTTAGATTTTTAAAAAAAAGTTCATTGTCAAAGGTTACAAAGGTCTGAAACACTGTTTAATTTTCTGTTCTGGCACAGATACCTCACCACCACTTCAAGCTGTAACCATTTACATCAGTGACACTTTTAACGTAACAGTTTTAGTTTGTGATAAAGACTATAGACCACTATGATACAACACAATTCATAATAGGCTGGATAATAAATCAAAGGCAAAGTTTATAAAAAAAAACAAACAAACATTGCTCCACTCTCAAAAAACAAAAACAACAATCTTCTTTTCTTTTTTATGCACCGGTTCATCTTTGGTTTTTAATTAAATGAATAAATTCACACACTTTTACAATGTTTTTTAGGACTCAAACTCTTGGACAGCTAATTCAGAAAAAATACCTTCAAAATTTAAGACTTTGTAAAGTTGTGAAAATAATTTTTTATACTTTTTAAAGGTCCCAAAATTGATTGATCACCTTTTAATACTTTTCAAGACCCTGCGGATACCCTGTATTTATTTATATTTATTGCATTTGCATTTCTACTTGTAGGTTATCAGGTTATTGGGAGTTATAGCTTAGCTTCATTTTATACTCAGGTCTGCAATTCTCTAGATAGAGCTGTTATCTTTCTTATTTTTTTATTATTGATGCAGTGAATGACATGTGAATGCTGTTGCTGTTAACTACCATAATTCCCTGTGTGTGAATGATTATTAAAGTATCTAACTAACTAACGTATTAAAGGTAGATGCTGCTGTGATCAGAGCGGTGAGGATGAGGATACTGTTGGAGCTCCAGCAGGCCTGGGCGACCGGGTGGCTGCTGCTGTGGGGGTTGAACTGCTCCAGCGGCGCCATGGAAACCGCATCCCAGATCTTCACACAGTCTCCTGTGGACACCAGGCGGGTCGCGTCCTCCATGGCAACACACCTGCACACACACACACACATTAACACAGGATTTAATCTTTTCTCTGACTCAACTGGTGATATGTGACAGAAACCAGAGATAATGAGAAAACATTTAAAAGACAAACAACTTCCTGTGATAGAAACCAGCTCGTTAATCAACAACAGAGAAAAGTTCTGATCGGACTTCACTTGTATTTTATTTAATAAAACATGAATATGAAGCAAAACTAGTAGTAACACATTTAGTTCTTCTCTGTTACAGATGTTTTATTACTGTGAATACCTGTAACTGAAAAAAGCTTTCTTTAAGTTAAGATTTGTAACATTTCTGGATCTGTCAATTTGTACCTTTAATTTAATTAATTTAATTTTTTTTCTCATTATATAAACTGCTTTTATTATTATTATTTTTATTAATTCAGTATCTTTCATTTTTTTCTATGTCAATTTGTCTTTCTTTTCTATTTTTTATGTCATGAATTTCTGTATTATCTTCTTACATTGAAGACCACCGCTGTTGTTTTTACATAGGGGAGGTATTTATTTTTATCAGCCTTTTTTGTCTTCTACCTCTCCTGCACAATGTTTAATTTGACTATTTTCATTGTTTATGCAGGTTATATAATGTGCAAATAAAAAAACTAAAACTAAACTAAACCTATCTGTCTATCTGTCACTGTTGTACTGAGCTGTGATAAACACACAGTTAATCAATAATTCATCAATCAGAGCTTCATATTAACGTAGTAACACGTTGTTTTTGTGGTATAATCACATTAAATTCACTTTGACGAGGGCCAGAGAAGTCGAGACAACATTTAAAACTTTTGTAAAATGAGGTTTGAGACAGTTTAAGTCTTTTAAAGTTGGTTTTATTTCAGATTTTAGATGAGAGAAGTGTTTTAAACAGCTCTTCTGTCAACTCTCTTACGTCAAACAGACAAGAGAAGTGATTAAACACAGGCTCTGATGGAGCTTTACACTGTTATGTCACTTTATATTTTATTTAGTAAAACATAAATATGTTAACACATTTAGTTCTTCTCTGTCACAGTTACAGACACAGATGTTTTTAATGGTAAATTCACATTAAATTCACTTTGATGATCCTCTTCGCTGCCTCCTGGAGACTCGACACAACATTTAAAACTTGTGTAAACTGATGTTTGAGACAGTTTAAGTCTTTTAAAGTTGGTTTTATTTTAGATAAGGCCTTCGTGTTTCAGATTAAAGTGTTTTAAACAGCTCCTCTGTCAGACAACAACTCTCTAACGTCAAACAGACAAGAGAAGAGAAGGGATTAAACACAGGCTCTGATGGAGTTTTACACTGTTATGTTACTTTATATTTTATTTAGTAAAACATAAATATGAAGCAAATCTAGTAACACATTTAGTTCTTCTCTGTGACAGTTACAGACACAGATGTTTTATGGTAAAATCACATTTAATTCACTTTGATGATCCTCTTCGCTGCCTCCACGACACGAAACTTGTGTTTAAACTGATGTTGGAGACAGTTTGAGTCTTTTAAAGTTGGTTTTATTATGAACTAACCCTTCATGTTTCATATTACAGTGGATAAACAGTTTTAAACTTCACATCGGAACCAAATACAGACAGTTAGAGAGTCTGGGCTAGGAGCTAAATGCTAACAGCTAACAGCTTTAAAAGTTACCGAACAGGACACAGAAACAGTCGTTAACCGACAGAAAGTCCCGGTGACCGGTAGATAACTCACCTCGGGTTCAGTCTCCTCCTCTAGGAACCGTGTTATAATAGAAACTCACTCTGAGTTATTCACTAAACTAAAGTTAGTTTGTTGTTGACGCGGTTTTGTTTTGGACCCGCCTGCAGCTGAGAAACCGCCACTACGGAGCCCGAGGAGGGACAAGCACGACGAGGCGAAGCGATTCAAACTAACTTTATTGATCCGCAGCGAAAATTTAGACTAGTTTTTTTTTTTTTTTTTTTTACAAAGTCCTAGTAACTTACATAACACGTCACTAACATATATTTAAAACTTTTCTAAAATGTATGTTTTGTTTTACATCTAACAAAATAAACGAAAAAGCGATGTTTTAATTTAAACTGAAAGGGAACAAAAAACACACAAATAGCCTACACACAATAAAGAGCGCACACAATACAAGGCAAACTGTATATTATTTTATTTTTTTATTCTTTACATACAGTATATAGGCTCGTATATATGGCTTATTTTGATTTCACCCAGACCTCTTCACATTTCCCCATTCAAATAAGAGCATGCAACATAAATGAAGTTTGACTCCAATATTTTTCTAATAAATCATACGCTAAGAAATGTGAAATATTACATCGTTAAACAATATGAATAACCAAATATAACACAAATTTGCTGCAACAAGGAGCAGTCAGATAAAATCAATCAAAAAATCAAAAAACTTTATTCATCCCCAAGGGGCAATTAAAAAGCACGCTGAGCAGTTCAGGTAAAAAACAAACAACTTCTTGGGCCTGTTTCAAAGTGAGGAACACAGCTGATGCTCCAGAAGGAAGTCACCCCAAAGATAGCATATTTATGGTAAAAAAAAAAAAAGAAAGAAAAAAAAGAAAGAAAAAAAAAAAGAAAAAAAATATGAGTGGACTTTCACATTGCATTTCAGACTTTTTTTTCTCCAAGCTGGAATATAACTTCACCATATAATATTTTGCTACTCTTTGGCTGCTATAGTGTGAGGGGCTAATCTCATGTTTGTAATAGATGGTGTGTTCTGATTTATTGAAGTTGGGTCTTCTCTGGATGATCACTAGTAGTGATAATATCATAAAGATGGGATTAATCTAGTAGTAGTAGTAGTAGTAGTAGTAGTAGTGGGCTAGTAGTAGTGTATTTTGTCCCCGTAGGAAAATTGCATTGCAGCAGATCACACAGTGTACTTTAATATAAAATTGCCCAAGAAAAAGCAGATCTGTGGTTCCTATCATTGTATAAAACTGGTCTAGTGGGGAGCTGTGGTTTTTAGGCCTGGACTGGACCAGCCTTTCAAGGCCCCGTTTCCTCTGCTTCACCATGAGCCTCTTTCAGGCCACACTTTACTGTTCCACCACTTCTGCCCTATTCTCATCTCTATCTTGATGTAGGCTACTGTCAGATGTTAATAGCCTATGTGAATTGCTTGATGCTGCAGCAGGACTTCAGGTGTGAGATTTCTCTCTTGAGCGTGAGAGAGTGAGATTGAGGCTGAATTCCTGACTGTCACAGCCAATGCGTGAGAGTTGGCAACCCTGATAATCATTGGCGTTGTTTACAATCCTGAAGCCCGGCCTGACATGTCTCCAGGATAGCAGTAGGTAAGAATGAATCATTCTGGTTCCCTAAAACCAGACAAACGAGACACACCTCCTCTCTTTTTGCAAATCCTTATTGCCAAGAGGTATTAGGGAGCTGTAATGCAACTCTTGTGCTCTTGTGTAGGCTACACTGTCATGTGACTACAGCAGTTCTCATGGCAGGAGTCTGTAATGTTAACAAACTGTAAAGTGACAGTAGGAAGCTGTTATGTTGTAGATCCAAGAGAAAGGCAGTAACAAGAGTAACACAATAAGTCACTAGCCTAGTCCAAATAGATATATCTGTACACATTAAAGTAGGACTATATACATATCATTTATTTTTATTACCAGCATTTTACTAAAGAGCCTAAGTTATGAAGGTATTTTAGAGCAAACCCTGTACCAGTGGATTTTGTAGTTTTGTTAATGAGGTCACACAGCTCCATGAATTGTGCAGCCAGACCATAGAGCAGAAGCTCTGCAGGTTTCATTTCTGTTCCCTGCAAAGACAATGTGCCAGCATCCTACTGGATTATAACTGGATCCTAGATCACATTTACTTTGCAGTGAACAAACTGTGTGTTTACGTTGTGTCCATGGCGTCCATGTGTCGTCTTACACTGAGGAGAGAAACATGTTCATTTAAAGCAGAAACTCCTGGTTCAGTTGTTCACATTCAGTCAGGAACAGGAAGATGACAGAGAAGATCATGAGCTGGTCTCTTACCTAGTGGGATCGGTGCCAGGTTCACCTGTGCTGCTTCTCCTGGAGCTTTGTTTTAGTAGAACATTCATTCATCTGTGAAAACTTTATTTCCAGGTCTATGACAAAAACAAAATGAAACACAGATAAATGTTCACAAACATCATGATTTGACCAAATCATCCATTAAACCATCATAACATTTACTTTTACTGCACACAGATCTTACCTTGTCGACGTTTTCTCTTCTTCACACAGTTAACTATCTTGGCAATTATCAGAAACAAAACAATCGGCCCAGCTACAGAGCCGAACACAACCCATGCCCAGTTGAAACACTCAGAATCCCTTTCAGCAGTTCCTGGTTTTATCAGCTTACTTCCTGATCCACATCTGTAAGGACAGAGAGATTGTACAGCAGAATATACAGAAACTATTAACTGATTGTGTTTCCTTTTCCTTTTTTTGCCGTGGGGGGTGGTGTGAGAGGCTGGGAAGGTTTTTTTTAAACGAATTCTGAGCTGAATAAGATACCTACTCCCTGCCTTCAACGTGTTTTGTCTTTTTTTTCCCTCTTCGAAACTAAATGTATATCCCCATCTCTAAAAACTCTCAATAAAAAGAGATTTGAAAAAACAAAAAAACAATTTCACTGCACTGTGAGAAACCGTGTGTCTGTAAGTGTCACTTACTGTGTGTGTTGTCGACAAGATGTAAATGTCCCATCAGAAAACGTTCCCTCTGTGCAGTCAGAGCACTCAGTGTCTCTGAAGGCTGTTCCTACAAACACAAATAACACACACATTGAAACCAGTTAATAATGTATCATGACAGGGTCAGTGTGTTTATAGGCTATTACATGTCATGTTGAATAAGACTGCAAATTAGCTGAAGCTAGACGTCTTGTATGCATCGCATTTTTCATTCTTTGTGGCAATGTTGTATGTATCGTCCCTGTTAAATAAACATTAAAATAAATAAAATAAGTCCTGCCTGATCTTCACTTAGCTCATTGAAAACAAAACTCTACAGATCTATATGTAGCCTACAGTTGTTGGACCACTTGTGTCAATTTCTTTAAAGATGCATGAGACACTTTTACACTTCATTGTTTCAATTTACACTGAATAGCATTTCTGACACAGACTTCTGTTTACAGTTTTTCATACATCTTTACCATTTTGTCGCTACTGTAGCCTACTGTATACACCTCCAGGACACAAACACCAACCGTTTTCTATGATGTGTTGTCCTGGATGACAAGTTGTGTGTTTCTTTGCTGTCCGACAGCTGGTGTCTGCACAGTAGTATCCTTCCACTGGTTCACAAACTGCATCAGATGTTGTTGTACATGAAGTCTTCACCTTCAGACCAGGACCTGTCAACACAGAGACTCCAGTGAAGGGGTCATCTAGGTTGGACCAACCCTATAAATGTAGGTGATTGGACAGGATTTGATTTGGAAAATGCACATTTACCTGAACACTTTGTGCAGGAGAAACATTGTGTCCGTTCAGTTGGACGATCCATGAAGGTTCCTTCAGTGCAGGGCAGACAGGAGGTTTCTGTAGAGCTTGTGCAGTCTGATTTAACTTCATGACCTGTTGAGAAAAAAACAACAATTTCTATTAACACAGTGAAATATTGAGCATTAAATCATTTAAAGTGATTTTCACAGTTTGATTCTTATTGCTGACATCAGTTAAAGCAGATATCAGCTTCACGGCCGTTTCGGCTAATGCTGCGTTCAAGGCAGGCTTTTGAAACCGTAAGTTACAGCTTCAAGTCACAACTACGACTTGGTAGCGTTCCAGGTAACCCGTGGCTCGTGTTTTTACCATCCTGTTGTCTGTGAAAGTTCCCTATAACGGCCACTCGTAACTTCCGACCCGTGAACTCGTACCAGATCGAACTGGTATGACTTCACAGGAAGGAAAAACACAAAGTACGAGTTTCTTTGAACGCACCATGAGTTAGCAGCCCCCGCCCTTGTCAGGCATCAATTGGTCCTCGTGCTACGTCACCACATTCACGCGCATCCCTTGGCTGCACACACAGCCCTTCATGCCGTTCTCTCTCCTCATTGGATAACACTTGTATCCCACAAGGAAAATTTTCTCCTCGGGTTACAGCAGAGCAGAGTGACGGAGAGACTCGTGTTTAGGCTGAAATACTTCATGTAAGTGATTGCTGACGGAAAATAGGACTATTTAGGACTTATATTAACAAAAACATTCCACTGATATCTGCTTTAAAGCGTGTTGTAACAAAAAACAGTGAGATGAGACTTTTCACTGATTCCACACATGACAAGTGGTTGTTAATAAGCATCATCTGATCAACAGTGAAATGGCCCTTTATCAGTCAGCTGGATCTTACCAGGGGGACATAGAGGACAGCATTGATCAACTATCTTATACTCTGTTGGAGGACATGTAGGTGTAGTCCCTCTGATGACTTCTATAAATATCTGTGAAGAATGAGACAAAGTGATTGAGTGTTAGTGAAGACTGGTTGACATGTTGACATTTAAAGAACTGAAGACGAGTGACGACCAAGATGAAGAGTAGAATGGAAAGTGGAGGCAGAGACACTGATGGAGGAGAGAGAGAAGAACAATAAATGTAAAAACTTTGAAAATTCCCACTAAACCAACTATAGCATGGCAACTTTCACCAAAATGTCGTCCGAAAGAAAGTTTTGTACGATTAAACTCAGTCAAATGATAGAGTCCATCACTTGTTATTTTTAAACTATAAAATTTATTAAACCTTTCTTGTCCAACAATTTTGTGAGGTACAAAAATCGTTCATACATAATAAATACAAACATGGTTTAACATGATTTAACATTGTACAATGCAATACAAAAGCTTGATAAACATATGATAAAAAATATAAAATAATCCCAGTTTAGATAGGCAGAGCATGTGGTTAACATGTATGTCCATTACAAATGAAGCGTGGACTCATGTTCAAAAACCTGTTCAGGAGAGACACACCCCCAGTGTTTTCCAGGATCCTGAAATGATTAAATACAAGTGACTGAGTCAGAAAAGTCTACACAGTGAACACAAATTTACTACAATAAACAACTTTACCAACAAGGAAGTAACAGCTGCCAAAGACGTCATCTCATCTTCACTGAAGACTCCAACTCACTGGGATCCAGGAGGTGTTTTAAAACATCTGGAAGCAGAAATCAAAATGTAAAATCAGCAGTGACCAGTGCAGCTGATGGTTTGTCAAAGTCTACAGTATGAATTCATTATCAAACTAGATGGACACCAGCAAATGTCCTCTGAAAAAAAGGTCATGCCCTATATTCACACGGGATTAGTATTACCTGGGGACCTCTGGTAATTAGTACATTTTTACTTTACAAATTACTGACATGGCGCATTCGCATGGGATTAAGATCACAGACGTCCTCCGCAATTATTACAAATTACCAGAGGTCCCCAGGTAATACTATCCCCGTGCAAATAGGTTTAGAGTGTTATACCACGTCTATGAGGTAGTCAGATTTGGTGGCGCTGAAAATATTCATTAGAGGTTGTCTATAAAATCTAGATAAAGTCATGTTGAGGCAGAAAAAAGTAGTAGCCTAGTAATTACAGTAAATTGTATTTGTCACTCAAAGATTTAAACTATTTAAACGGGTGAAAAGGACTAGATTGGTTGTAATAGAGTGGCCTACAGAGATTCATGCCTTTTTTTCAAAGAGAGTTCTGGAACACACTATGGTAAAATAAAATTTCTATTATATTGGTCTTTTTTTATATATAAAAAAGCATGGTCTGGTAAAATAAAACAAAACTCATCACTCTGGTCCAGTCACTTTGCCACCTTTCGGTTTGGGCCAAGTTATTAATAGACACACACATACACACACACACACACACACACACACACACACACACACACACACACACACACACACACACACACACACACACACACACACACACACACACACACACACACACACAGAGAGAGAGAGAAACTACTACTGAGAAACAGACCTTAGCGGTTTTTACAGTTGCTCCGACTTTGAAAAATTAAGAATATTCCACAAACACTTGACTTACTCCAAGTTTCCCGCAGTTGCTGCACAAAGAGGAGTAGTGGGCTGCTCCGTGGCTAGATTTTGACAAAACAGGGCGTGGAGTACAGGAGACAAAAGTAGACCAGTAGCATTTTTATGATTGACTGAGGCATCCTGGGTAATTTAGGGGCAGCGCCTGGCATCCCTCCATTGAAAAGTTCAGCCTAACTGGCTTGAGAAACCAAAAAGTTGGTTATCAACAGGGTATTGACAGACAAATTTGACCAAATACATGTAGATGTCTGGATAAGAAATGTCTGCCCACTGCTGTTTTGTTTTATATTTAACACATGAAAAGCCAATTTCCATATTAGTTACAGTAAAGCAATAATGTGTTACACTAATTCTTAAATAAAAAAATCTAAACTTTATTAGTATCCACTGTAAGGGGAACAAAGAGTGAACACTAACACACAAATACACAATAAAGAGCACACACATGATAAAGACAAACTGTATTACAAAAACACAGGGACATGAAGAAGCTGTCATTATAGATTCAAGAGAAAGGCAGCAACAAGAAGAACATGAATCCAAAAAGATAGCCTATCTGTCTATCTGGGGGGGCAAAAGTAACAAAAATGAAGACGACTGCCACTGATCGCTCTCTTGAATACAGCAGTTCCACTCTGTTTACAGTATGTCGCCATCTTGCTTTTACTGGCCACATTAAATCTTTCACCTTATGAAGATGACTATGAACTTTTCATTTTCCACTTGTCAATATTAAAATGATAGTCAATCAATAATCAACTCTATTGTGTAGTTAAGATGTCTTAGCAGAATAAGCAACACAATAAATTCTCAAGTGAACATCAATGTGACTAACCAGAACAAGCATCACTCAAATGGTGAAATTGAGAACAATAACAATCCAACACTGGGATGTTTACTGTACAGAGTTGATTAAGAGCCTCAGTCAGAAGTTAGTTAGTTATAGTCACTCTTTACAGTGAACATAGCTGTGGTGTAGAGCTGTACACATTGATTGACATTCAATTCAATTCAATTCAATTCATTTCAATTCAATTAACTTTATTAATCCCGAAGGATTCCTGTTGCACATCTTTAAATGTGAGGTCACAGCAGCTCCATGACTCAACACTTTTTTCTGGCAAATTAAAGAGAGAGAGAGACACGCACATCGTAGGCCCAATTGGGATGGGTGCTGGATAAACGAGGAGTAAATGCAAAAAGAGAAAAAATCCGCACACCCTGCACTCCCTTGAGAAAAACGTTTCGAGCAAAACAATGCTCTTTTTCAAACTGCTGTATACAACACTTTTTTCTCCCATAAATAGAACACATATAAAGGGAAGTTAGGTGCAGGCGACAGTCACAGCGTCGACTGGACTCATTGCCACTTGGAAGCTAAGCCACAGTGGAGCCGGATCAGCCTCGGCTCTAGGCTGCCCCTCCCCTTTAAATAAGCTAACCTTAGGATGCATTGGAAACTACAGTAAGTCAAGTGTCTTTATGTATCTGTTGAATATTTCTTGATTCGTTAGTTAGAGCAAATGTAACTGTTTTTCAATACGAAACTCCCATGTTTCACTTCTGTAAGAAAAAAAAACATTTAAGAGGAAACACAAAAGTTTTATCTTCGATTTATTGCTCATTAATGGTCATGTTAAAACTTTGTTCTCACACACAATATAAGTAGTGTGTGTGTGTTGACTGTTGCGCAGTGGAATCAAAACTGCAGCTTCCTCTAGAATCTCTTTTCTTACTTTTCACCTACTTGTTATCTTATCGCTGAGCACGCCTGATGGAAAGATATTGCAGAAGTTAGAAACGACCTATCCATGGCACATAGCCTAAATTACCTGGGCCTGTATTTACCACGCTTCTTAGAATTACTCCTAAGAACCCTGCTAAGAGTTGACTTATGAGTAAAAAAAAACTCTTTGCTGAAAGCTGTGCTTAAAAGTTAGTTATCAAGCGTCTTACTACTCACACTTTCAGCAAAGTGTAGGACTGAATCTTAAGTGTCACTCTCAGAGCTGAATTCCGACTGTACCATGTGCCGTGAACAGAATTTTGGATGACGTGACTTCACTTCCAAGTCCATAGGAATGACCAATCATTGAATGGAGAAAAAAAAAAAAAAAGAATTGCTGACTGGAATCCTTTACTTAAGAATATAGAAATATCTTAGAGATATCTAAGTGAATACTTGAACATGAATAATTCAACCATATTTTGACAATGATCTACAAAATAATACAACATATATTTGTTCAATGGGGAAAAAATCAAATAGTTAATGAGACTATCGTCTTGTCTGAAAACAATCTAACGTTCCCTTTTTATTGTCGCAGAAGGGGGACGGTACCGCGTGGTGAGAAGCAGTTACATTCTCAGGACCGATTCTCATGTCCGGGCAGCTTTCTTCTTCTTTCTACTTCTTCTTCCAAGGGAAGTCATACTTTCCATGGGCGAAAACTCACCAAACTCGAAAGAAACGTCCGACCCCATGCCAGATTTACTCTTTTTAAAAACTTTAAAAATTCCTACCAAACCAAACCAAAATGTCGCCTCAATACTGCTGAAACTTTATTCCCTTAAACCAGCACTAAGTAACTTTTCAACCTTCATAAAATATTTTCATAACTTTTGTGATGATACATCGACTTACAACAGGTTGAATGACACCTCTGTCATGGCCTGAGGGGGTCTGTATCATTATGGTCTGTATCACCTTCACTGGCACTAAGCAGCTTTGAGGAGCATGGTAGGAACCCTGCTCTCACTTAAGTTTCACTTTCACTTTTGCGAGTCACAACAAGGAGGGAACAGGCAAAACAGCACTTTAGCAATGGATTATGTTTGTGTTTTCACTTTGAAATGATCCACTGGAAACAGAAACTTAGTTTTGATGTCTTCTGTTAATTTTAAAGTATATATTTTTTGGCTTTTTTCTCGCATTATACGGATATACGCGCCGCTCCACTGGGGCTAATTTCGTCAAAACAACTCCAAATGACACCAAAGTTTCTGGGTGAGTAAAATGATCTTATTTTATGCTAGAAATAAGGTCCAGGTTGTAAAAAACGGAAATTATCCTTTAACCACTGCGCCACGCACCGCCCCGTCTTTTGTTAATTTTAATGCAGGATATTTACAGGGCTTCACGCTAGTGTTCATGGGAAATGGAGTCTTCCTTCAGGCAAAACACTACCGCTTTGGTCCACAGGCGCCGCCAAACTCAACCAAAACTGAAAGTTCTTTAGTACTGCTTTAAACTTATTACAAATTATGAAGTCCATCACTCCGTTATTTTCAATAACTGTAAAACTTTTAAAATGTATCTCCTCCCACAATTTTTGCTCAATTGTCACCAAACTTGCTACAGAGCATCTCCAGACCGTCCTCCACAAAACTTGTTTCTCGGATTTTTGATTAAGCAAAAACGACACTATTTTGGAGTCATTGATGAAGTTTGGCAAATATCAGAATTTTATCTCAAAAACTGAATTTTCTAGAACATTTTGAATTCTGCTCTCATGGGAACAACTGCAGTCAATGTGAGAGTGGAATTTATAAACATCAGATTTTCTCTTATGAAGAAAAACACTTATTCTTTGATTCTTTGAACTGATTAATAATCCAGACACACCTGGATTAATCAGTTGGTCCAATAATGTAAGAAAGGAAATAAAGGAGCTGTCTTATTTCAGGAAGTAGTGGAGCTGTGCATAAAGCCCATTAGCTCAGTGAGTTAGGAGCTGGTTCTTGGTGTCAGAGGATGTGGGTTCAAGATCCAGCAAGGGTGATGGTGGTGATGACATATCAAAATGCCAGATGGTCTTTGAGAAACAAATGTACAAGATCTTAGAGTCATAGTAGATGATGTTTGACAAATGCATATCTCATTCCTCTGTGTGTGTGTGTGTGTGTGTGTGTGTGTGTGTGTGTGTGTGTGTGTGTGTGTGTGTGTGTGTAGTGTAGTATAGTTCCCGGTGATTAGCGAATACGTTTTTGCTTGAAATGCCCATCCGTATTGGGAATAAATCAAAAATGAATGTTTCTTCCAATTCATTAATTTATTGTTACATTGTTGCATTTTTCCAGCAGCGAGAAATCAAAGCATTGTGATGACCCTTAACTCTGCAGTGAAAGCTCTGTTGTGTGAGGTTATTGGTGAGATGACGTCTTATTAGGATTATTAGGACAAGGATACCTGCTCTGTCAAAACAATATATTTTGATCAACTGCTCATCATCAAACAAAGTCACAACGTCTTTCTGTTCCCTGAAGGTTCACACATTGATTTTACATTATGATCTACTTCCTTCTTCCAGGTGTCCTCCTCCTGTTCTGGGTTTTAAAACTCACCTCATCCCAGGTCCCATGAGTTGGTGTCTTCAGTGAAGACGAGATGACGTCTCTGAGTGCTGCTACTTTGTTGGTAAAGTTGTCTATTGCAGGAAATTTGTGTTCACTGTGTAGTAGACTTTTCTGACTCTCTTAAAAACACTTTGGCGGGCGCTGTCAGTTTGTGTATCAAAGGAAGAACGGAGTAGAAGACGCTAAAGTATTTATCCTAGATTAAACCTTAAACACTTCTGGCTTCTTGTTTAACTTGTCCAACCAGCTTTTAACTCTGTTCTTAAACTTCTGAACTGACAGGATACAGCAGGTTCTGTTTGTAAATTGTATTCACACATCTATGAATGACCAGCAGCTATGATGCAGATTTTTCTTTTTCAGTTGCTTTGCTGCCGAAATATTGTCAATTTTTCTCCTCTTTTTTTTGTAGTGTTCATTCTGCAAAGCTGCACTGAGAAGCGTTGTTCACTTTTTGTAGTGTTTGCAAAAAAAGAAAGAAACAAAACACCTGCATTTACTAAACCCAACAAAAGCAAAGTGTAGAGAGGTTCAGAGGAAAATACAACACAAAAGATTTAGAGCATTTTGGGAATTGTGTGTTTCAGGTGTGATGTGCATTAACAGTTTGAAAAAGTGTTAAAAGTGTTGACAAACGGGACAGCGGTCATAAAAATGAGGAAGTGTACATCTCTGCACCACAGATCAGGTTGCATTTGCAATCACTTTGTCTCATTCTTCACAGATATTTATGATGCAAGACTTCGGAGCAACTGCCCTGACATGTCCTTCAGCACAGTATAAGATAGATGATCGATGCTGTCCTCTATGTCCCTCTGGTAAGATCCAGCTGACTGATAAAGGGCTATTTCACTGTTGATCAGATGATTATTCACTAGAAACAAACACTTGTCATGTGTGGAATCAGTGAAATGTCTCATCTCACTGGTTTTTTGTTAGGTTACAACATGCTTTAACTGATGGCGAATCAAACTGTAGTAGACATCATTGCAAATCACTTTAAATGACTTAATCCTCATATTACATTGTGTTATTCAATAGAAATGTTTTTTTTTTTCTCAACAGGGTATGAAGTTAAAGCAGACTGCAGAAGATCTACAAATACTACTACTTCCTGTCTGCCCTGCACTGAAGGAACCTTCATGAATCATCCCACTGGACGGACACAATGTTTTTCCTGCACTAAGTGTTCAGGTAAATGCCTTTTCCGGATCAAATCCTGTCCTATGAGATCATAAATATTTACCCAAACGCTGGGGCGGCGTTTTCAAATTTTCCCACTCTGGGACCCGTTTTCAAAAAATACCGTTTTCACCCCCTGAAAACGCCGGATTCGTGTGGACGCGAGGCCAATCCGATAAAGTATTTATCCGGATTCGAAAAAAACGGATTCGTCTGGACGGGGCCTAAGTGGGATACTGAATGTCACCTATAGGCCTACAACTAAAAGTAACAAAATAAACCAATAGACAATGCATTTGCTGTAAACACTTCATCTGCTGTTTTTACATTTTGGTTTTAAATAAACTGCAACAACAACTTGAAGTGCAGCAACAACAATTAAGGGTTTTTGTGATTATGCAGAATTTCTCTATGGGTCAACAGAAGTTACACGCTACAGCTTTAAAGGTCCCATATTATGCAAAATGCACTTTAGAGCGGTTTTCTATCAATAATATGCATCCCCGGCCTGTCTACAATCCCCCCTGGTATGGAAAAAGTTCATCCTCTCCCTTTTTCGCTTTCTCTGTCTTTAGAAAATGTGTGCTTAAACAGGCCAGTTGAAGATCTGTCTGTCGGTGACATCACCGACAGACTCGACGCCACCCCCTCGGTTGGTGGAACCGCCCCAGGTGAAGGTTTGCCACGCCTGAAGACATTTCTAAACCGTGCCATTTTTTTCCCCACTTGTTAACATAGCTGTGGTTAAACAATGGCGAATGTACGACCTGGAAGAAGCGGTTGCTCTGTTGTTGGCTGCACACACAGCGCCAAAGTCATCAGATATCACCACATTTCAATCAATAAATGTTTTAAAATGAACAACTAGGCAAGTCTGGTCGCTTTTCCGCTGCTGTCGCCCCCCCCCCCCCCTCCCCGCTATATTTACGTAAATGTGGTGATTTCAGTACATAGCTCCTCCTCACTTTTCATTCAAACAAACTAATGCCACTGCCACAGTTGTAAAATTTCATCAATGAGACCAGCATTTAATCTCCTAAAAATAATTTAACCAGCCAGCGGTAAACCTCTAAAAGCATGCGGATACGTTACTTCGCTCGTTTTCTCCTCCGGGAGGAGGAGATGTCCGTGCCGGCAGATCAGCTCAGCTGCCCTGGTCCCCGGTCGGGGCTCACACAGACTCTGCACTTCTCCCAGGACAGACATCGGAGCAAACTGACCACAGACTCTGGATTAAACTTTCTCGCATGAAAAAATATTAAAACTGTGACGTGTTAACAGTGCTAAAGCCAGAATTTAAACAGGTTTTAGCAGCTTCTATGGCTGTTCGTTTGCCGAAACGGCGACAGCCGATGCTAATTTCTGTTAGCCCGTCTATGAGGTTTCACATTATACGTTAGCATTGAGCTAAGCGGACTTTATGCTTAGTTGTGATACTGGCTGTGTGTGTTTTGAACGTTGTTTCAAGCCTGGTTTGGGACTATTGGGAGCTACATGAACCACGAGACCGCACTGGCGGCGACGTCAAGAGCTGTCCCCACGCTGTTTATCAATCGCTCTGGCCATAGTGATACATCCACCCATAAACATTAGCCCATGCTACCGTTAGCCACATCCTGTCCCTGAGGCAGAATCTTTCCTACTATGGCCACGCCAAGACCCGCCTTACTAGGCCTCTGATTGGCTGAGAGGGGCAAGGCAAGGCTGTGACAGACGGAGCTCATTAACATTTAAAGGTGCAGGCATAGAAACAGCTTGTTCTCAGCAGAGCTCATTTGAGCGACTTTGAGACAGCTGCCATTCAGGACCACGGATCAGTTTGGGGCAATACATTTCGAATACAGTTTAGTTGGACGTCTGACAGCTGAGTGAAATTGATTAAAAAGAGCATAATATGGGACCTTTAAAGAGTGAATTGCTCACAGGGCCTCAAGCTGGTGCATATAGTTCACTGAAGATCACCTTTAGTATACGACATCTAATGGGAGTCTCTGTGTTGACAGGTCCTGGTCTGAAGGTGAAGACTTCATGTACAACAACATCTGATGCAGTTTGTGAACCAGTGGAAGGACACTACTGTATGAGCAGCAGCTGTATGACAGCAAAGAAACACACAACTTGTCGTCCAGGACAATACATCAGAGAAAACGGTTGGTGTTTGTTTCCTGGAGGTGTAGTGACAAAATGGTAAAGATGTATGAAAAACTGTAAACATTCAGAAGTCCGTGTCAGAGATGCTCCACCTGAGTGCTGTGTGAAGCAGTAGGCCTGGGAACACTGTCGGCCTTGGTCCTCACCATTTTAGCAATAAGTTGTAAGGAATAGGTTATACCAAAGATGTTCAATAAATGTAAAGATCCTCCATGAGAGGCTCCAATGAGAGAAATGGTTTCACTTCCTGTCTCTCTAAATGGGCGTGGCCAACCGTCACCACCTCGTCTGTGAACGTGTGTGTGGATTTATACAATCTGTAGGTAGATGAAAGTGAGATATTTATATTTTCTTATGATAACATTAAATATTTACACTACTAACAGTCATATTTAGCATGATGAAAATAATTTAAATCATTTTCACGGGAGATCGTGGCCGTTTGTTTGACGTTGCCATAACCCGTTACGCAAATACCGCCATTTTTGACATCCCGCAATGCATTGTGGGTATGCACCGATGCACTCTGGGATTGAAAGCGTCCAAACAACACAGCAGCACCGTGCTAAGCGGCTCTGACAGACGGGCCACAGCCGCAATTTGGACACAGAAGTTAACTTTAGTAATATGACGGTTAGTCATAAATGTAAACGGAATCAAAATAAAACTAGTGAAACTAGTAAATCAACTTGGAGCTCGAGCGTTTATAAGAACCAGGCGCATATTTGCAACAGGCTACTTATTTTTGCAATGACCAGCACCCATTATGCACAGAACAAGGAGGTCACTGCAGGAACACTGGAATAAAACTACTTTTCCCCCGACATATCTTTATTGACATCAGACAATAAATACGACAGCTTGTCTGTGTTACCACGACACAGGAGCTGATCAGAGTAGGGGTGTCAACGTTTACAATTTTTTTTGTGTCTAACAAAGGCTTTTTATTTATTATTAATTTCAAACAATTCTTATGCTCAGCACAGAAAATCTATAATATAATATCTGTTGTTGTTACTGTTCAAAAGAGTCAGAATAGAAGGAAGGGTCGGATCGAGAGCAGCATTCATTTACAAGTTTAATCTGCACCAACAGCCTACACCTTTTCTGAATAAATGTACGGCCACAGTTTAGGCTACCGGCTCTTCTCTTTGCTCAGTCATCGGACCGGGCACGAACGGACAGGTTCGGATCGAAAACATTTACTACCAGGGTTTTTTCTGAATTAAATATTGAGGCGGCCGCCTCTGTCTGCGTTTGTACGGAGGGAGAGATCAGCTGATCCGCTGCTGTTTACTTTCTCTCTGAGCGTCTCTGCCTACAGATGTTCAGCTGAGGGAATACGCTGCTCAGCTGTTGAGCTGAGCGTCAGCAGCAAGTTGATGACCAGCTTCGTACCGTGTTAACTCGGACCGGGGCTTGAGGTTTTGTTAAGATGGAATATGAACACAAAGCCGAGTCTCCTTCGCAGTACAGGCCGGAGGAGTCGGTGTTGTTGTTGTTCTTTTCCCCCCTCGGCCTTTATTCTGAAGGGACAGCTGGAAAGAGACCGGTAGGCTACGCGCAGATAGAGGGGGGAATTGACACGCAGTTCAGGCAACATTATCACCCCTAAAAATATATATTGGTGACCAGCTCACATCACACCATAGTTCTGTCAATCTGTACAAGTATGCGGACGATTCTACTATTGTAGGATTCATCACCAACAACCAAGAAATAGAATACCGTGCACAGATCAACCAAGTAGTGACCTGGTGCACAGACAACAACCTCCTACTCAACGCATCAAAAACAAAAGAACTCATCATCGACCTAAGACGTCAGCCATCCCTCAAAACCCCTGTGCTCATTAAAGGTGAACCCATCTCCATTACTGAGTCATTCAAACTGCTCGGAACCCACATCACCAATAACTTAAAATGGAAAATCAACACAGAACACATCTACAAAAAAGCTCAACAAAGACTCTTCCATCTCCGTCAGCTCAAAAAGTTCAGAGTCAGGTCCCATCTCCTGCTCCGGTTTTACACAGCCATCATTGAAAGTATCCTCACCTCATCCATTACAGTCTGGTACAGCAGTCTTGACACACTGTCAAAGAAGAAACTACAGCGCATCATCAACAGAGCATCCAGAATCACTGGCTCCCCCTTACCATCACTTGAATCACTTCACCACAAACGGACACTGCGCAGAGCCCGGAAAATTGTCACTGATCCCACTCATCCTGCACACTCTGCCTTCCAGCTGCTCCCCTCTGGGAGGCGCTACAGGACAGTGGCCTCCAAAACAACCCGCTTCAGAAACAGTTTCATCCCCACTGCAATAAATATCTTGAACTCTGTTCACCGTGGAACAAGCATGGCATTATAAGTTGTAATTGTGTGTTTTGTCTATACATGTTATATGTTTGGAACCTGTACCAATGAGCTGTACTGAAAGCAAATTCCACCAGCCTGGCTGTGTGGTCATTAAAAGAATCAATCAATCAAATCAATCAATCAATCAATCAATCAATCAAATTATCGAGGAGGAGGGGGGGGAAAGACGTGTAAACGACTATTGATTTTTCTAAACGGTTATGATTTGTTATCCGTGTACCTGTTTACACGTGTAGATGTTGACACTCCTAGATCAGAGCTTCTATTAGTCCAGCACAACCTGTCACGTCTCTGTGTGTCTGTGTCGCGAGCGGGAGGAGCCGCTGTTGACAGGTGAGGACGCTGTAACACACAGCCTATTACTATTTGGTCATATAGCCTACAAGGGATGTGAACTAAAATATGTACACGGGTTCGTCATATTACAGCGGCTACGGCCGTGATTACGAACCACAGGTTACAGCTGTCATGTGTCGGGAGGGGGGGGGCAACCGTACCGTGTACACGTTTAAAACAGAAAGCATTGCACAGTTTACACGTGTACATATTTTAGTACATGTTCACATCCCTTAATAGAATATTATTGTGTTACAGCGTCCTCACCTGTCAGTCAGCGGCTCCTCCCGCTCGCTCTCTCGCGTGCAGGTGCACACAGACACAGAGACACACAAACACGGGAGCGTGACAGGTTGTGCTGGACTAAGGACTGTGTCGTGGTAACACAGACAAGCTGTCGTATTTATTGTCTGATGTCAATAAAGATATGTCGGGGGAAAAGTAGTTTTATTCCAGTGTTCCTGCAGTGACCTCCTTGTTCTGTGCATAATGGGTGCTGGTCATTGCAAAAATAAGTAGCCTGTTGCAAATATGCGCCTGGTTCTTATAAACGCTCGAGCTCCAAGTTGATTTACTAGTTTCACTAGTTTTATTTTGATTCCGTTTACATTTATGACTAACCGTCATATTACTAAAGTTAACTTCTGTGTCCATTGCGGCTGTGGCCCGTCTGTCAGAGCCGCTTAGCACGGTGCTGCCATAGACATATGTATATATGTCTATGGGTGCTGCTGTGTTGTTTGGACGCTTTCAATCCCAGAGTGCATCGGTGCATACCCACAATGCATTGCGGGATGTCCAAGATGGCGGTATTTGCGAAACGGGTTATGGAGATCTGTGTGTCGTAGAGACAGAGACAGGTCTTGAACAAAGTGGATTTTCTCCTGATGTGTCCGTCTGAAAATTGTCCATTTTGGTGTCAAACTGTTCAGAAGAGATGTGACTTGTGGAAAATGGTCTTGGTTTATAAACCGTCTTTGGTTATACCCCCTGTCTCTGCAACTCAATTTCCTGTTTCTTTAAACGTCAATACAGAAATGAGAGTGAGTTCTCAGCTACAAGGTCCTTCTCTCTTCCCCATGTGTTTCATGCTGATTCAAAGGGGAAGTGCAGTGCAACCTACTTTACAATGGTTACATGGACTGATGAAGCCTCTTGGATGAGAAGTGAAACGTCTTCCTACTAGACAAATAACTAAGTCCAGTTGCTTTCCATTTAACCTCCTTTGAAAAAAAAACACTTTAAAACTTGTGTCCCCCCCAGCCCCCCCCCCCCTCCCGTCGGACGATCGATCCGTTCATTAATCTCCGCATTAATATCCTCTCACACACATACACACCACAGAGAAGCGCACATGCATAACAGCAGTGCGTGGTGAAAGCCAAACTTAATAGGCCTACGGTGAGACCAGTGGCGGCTGGTGACTGAAAAAATTAGGGAGGACAGGAGGAACACTAGTCCACGGCGTCATTTTATTTTATAGCACTACTTCTCCCTACTTTCTTATATTCAATGAAAATGAAGCAAGCCAGTGTTCAACACCGGTAAATGTCACAGTGGGGATTTTACACCCTCTGATTTAAAAATGAAAAACAAAAACCATGAAAATCTGTAATTATTAATAATAACAAAACAAAGTGTTCCTCTCAACATACATACATATATACTCTTAGATATAGCTATGCTTTTACCTGAGCTGATGGTGGAGAAAAAAAAAAAGTCTGGTCTTGTCTTTGTTTACCCTCCAGCTGCCCAGGTCACGTAACTGAAAACTATTAACAATCTCTCTGACTGCTTCTCTCTGATATCTCCTAACAGTTTATCCCGAAATCTGCTGATATTTCCTTTCAAATCGATGCCAAATCACTGAAAACTCAGTATTTCTTATGCTAGGAGCAGCATGAGCAGCACGGCTCGGACTGAAAGTTTGGCGCACATAGCAACAGTAACCAAGGGGGGTTGGAGAACTGTCATTGGACCAACCTGGTGTCAATCTTGTGTTCTGGTAGCTGATTGGTAAGGGAGGACGTCCTCCCTTAGCGCGTCATATTACGTGTCTTAGCCAATCATAGATCAGCATGAAAAAATCCTAAATGCATTGAGTGAATGGAAGGAGATCCCGCCCCGAGGCGTCTAGAGGAGGACAGAAGCCCTCCGTCCTCCCCTAAGCCCCCACCTTCCTGCTCCCTGCTCCTCACAGACTACTCTGTCTCCTCCGCCTGCAGGCGGCGCTGTTGAGCTGTTTTAAGTGGATTTAGTGGATTTTCTTCCATAAAAGAAATTAAAATATATTATAAATGATTTGGTAATGGTTTATTTCAACCAGTTACTCTTTATTAAAAATATGTTGAGCTTCCTCTGGCCTCTAAAAAATAGAGGAGGACCAACCTCCTCTGCCTCTATGGACCAGCCTCCACTGGGCGTGACCCCCCCCCCCCCACCACCACCACCACCACCACCAGGCACCACCTTAACTAACACATTTTCTGGGGGAAACACTGAATGTAATGATGTAATATAAACCCTGTGATCCTGCCTGTCATGATACATTATTTATGGTTTTAACATGTATTTATGTTTGTACAGGAACAGCCTTCAGAGACACTGAGTGCTCTGACTGCACAGAGGGAACGTTTTCTGATGGGACGTTTACATCTTGTCGACCACACACACAGTAAGTGACACTTCATCACATACAGACAGAGCTGCAACTGACCATTATTTTTATTATCAATTAATCTGTTATTATTGAAACGATTAATAGATTAGTTGTTTGGTCAATAAAATGTCTAAAAACATCAACCAGTGACCGGTGACGTCCTCAAATGTCTTGTTTTGTCCACAAACCAAAGAGAGACTCAGTTTATTGTCACAAAGGAACAAAGAAACCAGAAATTAAAGACACGGTTTGTCACAGCTGCAGTGAATTTGTAGTTTCTATATTCTGCTGTAAAATCTCTCTGTCCTTACAGATGTGGATCACTTAGTCAGCTGATAAAACCAGGAACTGCTGACAGAGATTCTGAGTGTGAAGAAGAGAAGAACGGTTCCAACAGGACATGGGCTGTGGTCGGCTTTGTAATAGTTGTGCTGCTTTTAGTGCCTGGCATGATTGCTGTATATGTCAAGAAGATGAAAAAACATGGACAAGGTAAGATCTGTGTAGTGAAAGAAAATGTTACGATGGTTTAATCATGGATGATTCATGATGTTGTTTAAAAACATTTATCTGTGTTTCATTTAGTTTTTGTCATAGACATGAGAAGAAGGATTTCACAGATGAGTAAATGTTCTACTGAGCAGGATAATGAAGCTCCAGGAGAAGCAGCACAGGTGAACCTGCCACCGATCCCACTAGGTAAGAGACCAGCTCATAATCTTCATGTGTTCCTGTTCCTGACTGAATGTGAACAACTGAACCAGGAGTTTCTGCTTTAAATGAACATGTTTCTCTCCTCAGTGTAAGACGACACATGGACGCCATGGACACAACGTAAACACACTGTCTGTTCACTGCAAAGTAAATGTGATCTAGGATCCAGTTATAATCCAGGATGCTGGCACGTTGTCTCTGCAGGGAACAGAAATGAAACCTGCAGAGCTGCAGTCTGGCTCCGCCTGCACTTTAAGTATGTTGTTGTAGCCGCTTGTAAGCGCTTGTAAGCAAGTATTAAACCTCCTGTGCATCTCACAGTGAGACACATCTACAGTATACGGAGCTGCTACCTCTGTTTGAAATGTTAGAATAAATCAGTTGTGTTGCTGCATTTACTATCAGACGATAACAGACACTTCATGTTGTGACTGATGGATCAGCCAGTCTCTTAGAGTTTATTATTTCACTGATGTGTAACTCTTATTGCACAAGTTCACATTCAGATTTAGATATTTAAATGTGTCCATGTTGTTGATAATGATGTTGTGTGATGTTTTGCACCAAAGATAGGCTACTGCAACAGAGGCAAAAATGTGACTGTGTCAGCCTGATCCAAGACACATGATTATGCAATCTTTGGTATTTATTATATGAACAATTACATATTAATTTACTGTACAATGCAAATTCTATCTATATTATGTAATAATATGATATGTGTTATATATTATATTTGCCTATATTATATTTATTTACTTGTTATATGATAATGTATGATAACAGTAGGCTAATAAATAGTTTCTGTAGTGTTTTATGGTTGTATGGTCTCTCATTTAGTGTCATTGTCTGATGGATTCTGTTTGTGTTTCTAAGGATGTCTTGGACTTTGAAACTGCATGTTGTTCATGTTGTAGCGGGTTTATATTCAGACCAGCGCTTTGTTTAACAGCTGCAGTTACAACAGTCAACCTGAGGGGGCAGCACTGTGTCATAACAGCTGCAGTTACAACAGTAAATGGTAAATGGTCTTGTATTTATATAGCGCTTTTCCATCTCAACGATACCCAAAGCACTTTACAGTACATCACATTCACCCATTCACACACACATTCAGACACTGATGGCGGAAGCTACCATGCAAGGCGCTGACCACGACCCATCAGGAGCAAGGTGGGTAAGGTGTCTTGCCCAAGGACACTACGGCAGCAACCGGGACAGAGCTGGATTCGAACCGCCAACCCTCTGATCATTGGACGAGCCGCTCTACCACCTGAGCCACTGCCGCCCCCATACAGTCAGTATACAGTCAACCTGAGGGGGCAGCACTGTGTTATGTGTTAACGGCTGCAGTTACAACAGTCAACCTGAGGGGGCAGCACTGTGTTATGTGTTAACGGCTGCAGTTACAACAGTCAACCTGAGGGGGCAGCACTGTGTTATGTGTTAACGGCTGCAGTTACAACAGTCCAGATGCCGCGTTCGGCTTCTCAGCGTACGTCAATAGCGCGGCCATCTTGGTCCGGGGTTCTGACCATAGACATATAAACGTCTGACCAGCAGTCAGACCCGGTCAGAGCCTTGTAGAACACATTTTGGCGTATTTATGGGGCGGTGCGTGGCGCAGTGGGTAGAGCGGCCGCCCCATGTAGAGGCTACAGTCCTCGCCGCAGGCGTCCCCGGTTCGAGTCCCGCGTCGGGCGGACCTTTCCTGCGTGTCATTCCCCCTCTCTCTGCCTCCCCATTTCCTGTCTATCTCTACTGTCATCACTATCAAATAAAGGCAAAAAAAAAAAAAGCCAAAATTTTGGCGTATTTATGCATGTGGGTGTGTGTCTGAGTATGTAAGTTTATGTTCAAAGGAACAACGAGGAGTTTTGGAAAGCAAAGTGTTTTCATACTACATTTACCATGAGCCTCCGCTTGCACGGTGAAATTATTGGACCGGCGCAAGATGGCCGTCTTGCCAAAAATGTTTTCATTCATCAACAATGAAAGTCAGAGGTTGGAAGACGATCACATACCGTCGTAGTTCCGACCATAAACGGCGATTAGGTGGCGTTATTCCCATGACCCGCCGGGCAGCGCAAAACCTAAAGTAAGGAAGCGCTGGTCGGCTCGCCCAGCACTTCCACCATTAATTAAAATAACAAAATAACGATAGAGACAAAACCATATATTGATCGAAAATGGAGCCATTAACAAGTGTGGGTAACGTAGATTCATCCACATTAATGAGACTTTTTTTTATAACCAAATAGAAACTCCTCTTGTCCCTTTAATACATGAAAAAAATAAAAATTATTGAACAAAAATTCAAATTTTTGTTGTTGTTGTATCCTAAATATATGTCTGACATTTATAATAAACCAAACGGCTTGAAAATTGGTTGAATATTCAGTGAGTTATGGCGATTTTAATGGTTGACTAATGCTGTAAGTAGACGGTAGACACGGCTTACCCCGTACCAAGATGGCGGACGCGTCGACGTATAGAGCGCCTAAGCGGAAGCAGGAAGTAACGTCGCCATGGTTCCTTCTGGTATCTTAACTCTATTAAGAGGTGCTGGTAAACCAGTTTGTCCTCCTTTAGATCCCATACTAACACCAGTGGGGCATATGTGTTTTTCTGTTAAAACTAAAAAAAGGAATTATATAATAAGATCACTGTTTCAAACTGATATTACCATGACTCCATCTGTTGTTCAGTAGGTGGTCTAATATTGTTCATGAACTGAACTGGATCCAAATATGGAACCTTCCATAGAAATACCTAATTACAAATAAAGTGAGAGAAGTGTCTTACAAACTAATTCATAGATATATCACCCTGCCAAACATTATTTGTTAAAATTTAAGAAAGATCTATGTGTGAATTGTTCTCTGTGTGAGTCTGAGCCTGAAACTGTGATGCACCTGTTTTGGAACTGTAACTCTACTGCCACCTACTGGACAGAAGTAGCTACTGCGTTACATCACATTGAAGATTGACTCAGATTTTTCTTTAGATTGGAACAATAATGTACTTTTTGGTGTCCACGACGTCAAAAGTGAGAAACAGAAAGAACTGTATGAGGATAATAATATTAGGGAAATATCACATACACAAAGCTAAATGTAGTCACTCTAAACCCTGTTTTGTGGCATCCCAAAGGGAAACGGAACAGTACATGCAAAGTATCTGTGACTCGAATAATAAGAAAGCTATGAAAACGTATGATTTGTGCTCTTTATTCTCTGTATTTATTTAATAGCCTACCCCCTGGCTGTTGTTCAATTGTTTGTTTGAAGATACATTAATAATAACTGACTTTGTATTGATTATATTTCTGTCAATAAAGATTTATTGAAAAAAAAAATGTAAGTAAGAGAACTCCCAAGGTCAGAAAGAAGAAGAAGAAAAAGAGCCATTTAAGACAATACATTGTGAGTGTCTCTTTCATGAGTAAAAAGTAAGATATTTCACATTAAAATGTCATTTTTCAATGTGGTTCTTTTTGTGTGTCATTGGTGTTACTTTGATTTGCGCTATAATGAAATATTTTTATGGAGAAAAAAAACAGTTTAATAAGTATAATTTATAGATTTTAAGGTGCTGACTCATGCTGGCTTTGAGCTAACTTGGACACTATTTTGTGTAATTAGCCTTTTATAGATATTTGTCATGGGTGTTACTGTCATTGGTGTTAAATACGTTTGATAGATGAAAAAAAAAGAAAAATATTATAGTTGTCCATTATAGTTGGTAACATGGTCAACATGCTAATAAATACTTCCCACTAAATTAAATTTGTGAAGACTGAATTAAAATGTTTTACTTTTTTGACTCGGAAAATCACCGTATTTTGATAATGACCAAAGTCCAGTTAGACAAACTTACAAACTTTGTCCAACACTTTTATAACACTAACAGACAAATGTCTGACAAATGTCTGTTAGTGTTATAAAAGTGTTAGACAAAGTTTCTAAAAATGTATGTTTTATTTTACATGTAGGAACACATGATTGTATTTTGTGTTTTTCATTTCTTTTCTTTTTTTTTTTACTCTTATTCTGTCTTTTTTTTTATTATTTTATTGTGCTTTTATGGTGATATGGATCCCCTTGGGTCTGAAATAAAGAAATGCATGAATGAATGAACATGTAAAGCGTATGAAAGCTAATTTCCATATTAAAGCAATGCGTTACACTAATTGTATTCCTCAATGGTCTTCTTCGTGCTACAGTTTTGCAACTTTCACCAAAATGTCGCCCCAATGCTGCTGAAATCTTTGTCCACTTAAACTCATCACAGCCTACAGTGCATGAAAACGTTTGACTGTAAACATATACCATCCAATTCCTGCTAAATACATTTTCTATCTTCCTGAAAAGAAGGACAATATATTGGGGTCATGGTTGATGAACTTTGGCAACATTTTGAATTCTGCTCTCATGGGAACAACTGCAGTCATTGTAAGAGTGACATTTTTAAACATCACATTTTCTCTTATGAAGCAAAACACTTATCATTAAAAACCAATCACCAACATTTCCATGCTGTCAAGATGCAATTTATGTATTATCAGATTTTTGTTCAGATAACAGAATTTCTGACATTTTGACAGTTTTTGCTGCCCGGACACTGACTCCCTGAGTCTATTTGAGAAAACACACAGCAGGTCTCACTTCCAGACAGTTAGCTCCATGAGCTCCTCACTAGTAACACAAGACAACAGTCCTGATGGTGGTGTAACAGCACACCTCTAAATGTCAAAACTTTGAAAATGAATAACAAATCAACCATATGTGCTGCTACAGCTTTAGAACTTTCACTTTTGAATATCGACCATTGCTGCACAGCAGCTATAAGCTATAATTCAATTTAAACTTTAAATTGAACTAGGCTGAAAGTTAACCATGACACTAAAACACACAAATACACAATAAAGAGCACACACATAATAAAAAGCAAAATGTATATATTATGAAACCATACAATTCAGTTCAATTCAATACAAAACCTCAGTCATCGCAAAGATACAGTGCATCATATTCAAGGTATTCCAGAAGTGCAGCAGTTGGGGGGGAAGGGGGGGGTTTGCCTTTTAATGGATAGTCGAGAGAGAGACAGGAAATGGGAGGCGGGGAGGGGAGGGGGGGGGGGGGGGGGGGGGTGACATGCAGGACAGGGCCACTCGGCGTGACCTCAACACGCGGCTGCTCTACCAAATGAGATGTCACCCCCTCCCCCCCTATCCATTAAAGGCAAAAAAAAGCCCCCAAAAATATATTTAAAAAAACCCAATATGTCGAACATGTTAATTTTGCTTACAGCCTCACATTTAGTGATAATAATAATAATAATAATAATAATAATAATAATATCAATAATATCAATAATAATAATAACATTAATAATAATAATAATAATATCAATAATAATAATAACATTAATAATAATAATAATAATATCAATAATAATAATAATAATAATAATTATTATTATTATAATAATAATACATTTTATTTATAATGCACTTTACATTTAAGCAATCTCAAAGTGCTATACTCTGTGTGTCCATGGTGTCCATGTGTCTTCTTACACTGAGGAGAGAAACATGTTCATTTAAAGCAGAAACTCCTGGTTCAGTTGTTCACATTCAGTCACTAACAGTCAGGAACACATGAAGATCATGAGCTGGTCTTATGTCTTACCTACTGGGATCGGTGGCGGGTTCACCTGTGCTGCTTCTCCTGGAGCTTCATTATCCTGCTCAGTAGAACATTCACTCATCTGTGAAAACATTCATTTAATGAGATAAACCAAGTATTATCATCTAGTGCATATAAACATACACACTGTTTCAAAAATAATAATAATGATACAATAATACCTGAGGACTTCCATTTCTTTCCATGTCTATGACAAAAAAAGAAACACAGATAAATGTTTTTAATCAACATCATGATTTGACTGAATCATCCATGATTAAACCATCGTAACATTTACTTTTACTGTTCATAGATCTCACCTTGTCGATAGTAAACTATAGCGATGACAGTCGCTAAAACAATCAGCACAGCTATTACAGAGACGACCACAACCGTGACCGGTGTCACATTTGAACTTTCCTCTTCTTCACACTCTGAATCCCTTTCAGCAGTTCCTGGTTTTACCAGCTTTCCTGATCCACATCTGTAAGGACACAGAGAGATTTTACAGCAGAATATAGAAACTACAAATTCACTGCAGCTGTGAGAAACTGTCTGTATGTGATGTGAAGTGTCACTTACTGTGTGTGTTGTCGACAAGATGTAAACGTCCCATCAGAAAACGTTCCATTTGTGCAGTCAGAGCACTTAGTGTCGCTGGACGCTGTTCCTACAAACACATAATAACACACACATTGAAACCCGTTAATAATGTATCATGACAGGGTCACAGTGTTTATGTCATGCTGAGTGAAGTCCTGCTCATTGAAAACAAAACTCTACAGATCGATATGTACAGTTGTTGAACCACTTATATAATATAAGACACCTCTACACTTTTACACTTCACTGTTTCAGTTTACACTGAATAGCATCTCTGACACGGACTTCTGAATGTTTACAGTTTCATTGTATCTTTACCATTTTGTCGCTACTGTATACACCTCCAGGACACAAACACCCACCTTTTTCTCTGATGTGTTGTCCTGGACGACAAGTTGTGTGTTTCTTTGCTGTCCGACAGCGTTTGTCTACACAGTAGTGTCCTTCCACTGGTTCACAAACTGCATCAGATGTTGTTGTACATGAACTGTTTACCTTCAGACCAGGACCTGTCAACACAGAGACTCCAGTCAAGAGGTCATCTAGGTTGGACCAACCCTATAAATGTACAGTAGGTGATTGGACAGGAGTTGATTTAGAAAATGCACATTTACCTGAACAGTTTGTGCAGGGGAAACATTGTGTCTCTTTATTGGTATGATTCATAAAGGTTCCTTCAGTGCAGGACACACAGGAGGTATTTGTAGATCTTGTGCAATGTATTTTAACTCTATGACCTGTTGAGAAAAACAACATCAATTAAATTAAATAACACGATTACACAGTGCAATCTTGAGGATGAAGTCATTCAAAGTGATTTGCAGTGATGCTACAGTTTGATTATTATTGCTGACATTAATTGAAGCGTGTTGTAACAAAAAAAAACAGTGAGATGAGACATTTAACAGACTCCATTGCTCTACACATGACAAGTGGTTGTTTCTAGTGAATAAGCATCATCTGATCAACAGTGAAATGGCCCTTTATCAGTCAGCTGGATCTTACCAGGGGGACATAGAGGACAGCATTGACCATATGGGCCTATCTCATACTCTGTTGGAAGACATGACGATATATTCCCTCTGATGACATGCATCATAAATATCTGTGAAGAGACAAAGTGATTCAGTGTTAGTAAAGACCAGTTGACATGTTGACATTTCCAGATCTTAAGACGAGTGATGACGACCATGATGAAGAGTAGAATGGAAAGTGGAGGCAGAGACACTGATGGAGGAGAGAGAGAGAAACAGAGAGACGAAACACTGTCTTGTCATGCCAATAAAGCTATTTTAATTGAAATTAAATTGACAGAAGAGACTAAGAAACAAAACTAGAAAATGTCCTCTGTGGAAGTTTTGATAGGGCCACGGGGGGCTACTGTCGGGGTTGGGCATCTCTAGTTGCGTTTCTATCCACCTTTTTTTATTCGCATTTTAAAAAATTGCGAATAAATACTTGAATGGAAACGCCAGAAATTCGAATAAAGGCAGTAAATGCGCATAACAGTTTTTACGCTTTAGGGGGGTGGATTTGTCAGCGTATTGATTAAAGGAAATGCGAGTTTTTGTGATGGAAACAGATGATGTGAATTGAGGCAGAGTTTGTGGGTGAAGCTGCTGGACTTCACCCAGCGACGCCCCGGTCTCCCAGCTCTCGTCTCTGCACCGCGACACAAACGCACTCCGTAACCCGTAATCTTCTGTTTATGATGGTTAAGACGACACAATCACACGCCGTAACATCGTATAGCCTATGTAACGTTATCCACTGCTACATTTATTGATTTTTCACCGGCTTCGTATGTAAACAGATGCACATGGGCGAGAGGAGCGTCACCAGAACAGCAGAAAAGCGAGCGGACTGTCACAGTTCCCGACTGTCTTTCTGTGTAAATATCTCATGTTACAACATGAAAACCTGCGGCTTATATTCAAGTGCGGCCTAGATATGTATATTTTCTTTTAAAATGTAGCTGGTGCGGATTATACAGGTGCGTCTATAGTCCGGAAAGTAGCCTACGGTAAATTGTCCATGATGTTGAGTGTCAACTGTTGGATACATTCACGCTCTCTTATGACGTAATCTAACGGCGCACCACTCCTCCTCTCCCAATAATCACAAAACAATAATGAATGGAAACGGTCATAAATTCGCATTTGCTTTTTGCGCATTTTCACAAAATCCGCTTTTAAATTTGATACGACTTGGATGGAAACCCAACTTCTGTCAACATGGGAATCAAACCCACGACCAGAGCTGATCAGACATGCATTTATCAGTTGTTTATGTGTGTCAATAAATTGTTATTGAAACTATTTAAATCCCTGGTATGTCCACCACTTCATCTATTCACATGTAAGGACAAAAATGAAGCGTGGACTGTTCAGGAGAAACTCTGGTGTCATGGGACTAAAAATGAGGATATACTGTATGTTTTCACTGCATTCATCTAAATCAGCTGAGCTGTGTGAGCACTGAGGACCCCCAGTGTTCTTCAGGACAGGAAAGGATAGAATACGAGGGACAGAGAGTCAGAAAAATCTACACAGTAAACTAATTTCCTACAATAAACAACTTTACCATCAAAGTAACGGATGCGAAAAGATTTCTTGATGTCATCTGGTCTTCACTGAAGACGCCAACTCCTGGGATCTGGGATGAGGGGAGTTTTAGGAGAAGATCTGGAAGAAGGAAGTAGATCATAATGTAAAATCAGCAGTGACCGGCTGGTCTTTCCAAGCCTACAGTATGAATGAATGATCAAACTAAAGAAACTATATGAAACTTGAACAAGGATATGTGATGATCATACTAGACCGAAACAAAGAAATGTTAATTTATGATATGTAGAATGAAAATGAGCTAAAATGTCCTCTAAAAAAAGGTATAGGACAGAGTGTTTTCCTACTACTATACCTACGAGGTAAGAAAGGTTCGGTGGCTGAAAATATTCATTAGATGATGAAAAGGGCCGGATTGGTTATAATAGATACAGAGCAGGCAAAATAATGCATGCTGACTGCATTATTATTGCCTGCTCAATCTGCAAAAGAGATTATTTCTTTATTTAATAGTATGTACTTCATCTGGAAATCCTGTTAATTGTATTTTAGTAGTTTTTCCACAAGGAAATCAGACATACTAAAACACATATAGCCCTAAACGTAGAAAACAATAGTAGCCGATTCCCCATAACTACAAACACTTCTTTGGCAAAAAATATGTTTTAAGTGTTATAAAGATTGACACACACACACACGCCTATTGCATGTGAGAACAAAGTTTTACAACATGACCATTAATGTGCACAATAAGTCGAAGATAAAACGTCTTTTGTGTTTCCTCTTAGATTTCTTTTTATATATGCACACCTGGAAGTAAAACATGGAAGAAGAACAGACCTGCACGTGTTGCTCTGCCCTGACAGTCGCTCTGACAGTCGCTCTGACAGTCGCTCTGACAGTTGCTCTGATTTACGTAAACTCAACTGAAACTCTCACTGTGACTGAAAATCAAGAATATTCCACAGATACATCGAAGACACTTGACTTACTCCAAGTTTCAGTGCATCCTATAGGCTGCTGTATGCGGAGCCTCGGCTGCTCAGTCTTTGCTCCGTTGTTTCACCGCCAAATTAAAGTTTCCGGACTGAAGCAAAGTTTGACTGACTCACCCAACACCCAGTCCCACCCATTTTTTTTCACTTATATAATCTTAAATGAGACTTAGCCTACTGTATTTTATTTGGCAGTATCTAAATCAATTCCACCCGCCTCTTCAAAAATAAGTTTATAGCCTTTAATATACTACCATTATGTTTCCTTTCATTGCACACATCTTTTGTGCAATATCTTTGAGTTAAAAAACAAAACAAAACCATAATAATAATAAAAAAAGGTAAATACAAATATAAAGCAAGCTTCTGCTCTTATGATGTTGGGGAATACAACTGAAGATGTGTCCCTGCTTCTTATTGGTGGGGGCCACCTGGGGTCAATCCCGTGCAGAAGACCTTTCAAGTAAAAACCTTTCAAGTAAAAAAAAAGGAAAGGCAGGGCTGCAGGATCACCTGGGGGGACAGGCTTTGGAGTGGTTCCAACAGCGATTTGTGCAGCAGAGCCAGTCTGGACCCGTCTGCCGCAGCAGCAGAAGAAGGCATGAGCAGTTGAGCACTATCTGTGTGTATCTGTCTGTATCTATGCATGTAGGTTTATTGTGCATGTTCCAACACTAAAGCATCTTCCTATGGTTCAGTATGAACAAAAAGAACTCATCACTGACGGTTACAATGAAGAACAGTGTCAGCAGTGTGGATCTTAACATTAGGAGAGCTTTATTAAAGACTAGGCTATATACTGATAATACTGGTGAATGGTGTACATGTATAAATGGAAACCTTCAGCAGGAAGTCATAAGCAGCCAAATGGGACAAAAACTGAGCAAGTTGTGGTCATTATAGCAGAACATGCAGCAGAGGCTTAAAGGGACAGTAGCATTTTTTTTTTAAAGTGGGGTTGTATGATCTACAAATAGTCCCTAAGTACTTTAATTGCTCTGCACTCCTCCCGTTAGCAACGCCAGCCCATAATAGCCCTGCCCAGAGATTTACAACATACATTGTTGTGAATGGACCCAAAGAAACGGCCTATTTTCACGGCCTAAAAGAGGTTTTACCTGAAAAAAAAAAAACACAGTTCCATTGTTCACTATAATATAATTTTTATTTGGACCTAACCAACTGCTGATCGGCGGGCGCTAACCCTGGGCGGAGGGATACGTGAGCTGGTTAGGTCCAAATAAAAACTGTGTTTTTCCTACACTCTTTTAGGCCGCGAAAATAGGCCGTTTCTTTGGGTCCATTCACAACAATGCATGTTGTAAATCTCTGGGCAGGGCTATTATGGGCTGGCGTTGCTAACGGGAGGAGTGCAGAGAGTCTTCTACTGCAATTAAAGTACTTAGGGGCTATTTGTAGATCATACAACCCCACTTTAAAAAAATGCTACTATCCCTTTAATGCTCTGAGGGAGAGAGTTGACCTTACCAAGATGGCCGCCGTACTGGCTACGCTTTGTCATTGGGCAGCAGCGGTGGATGAGTCATCAGTCTTCTTATATACCGGTATATCTCATGGATGTATTATATTGGTATATCTATGGTAGACCACACGGCTCACCCCGTACCAAGATGGCGGCCGCGTCGACGTATTGACAACCGTCGGCCTGAGGGGGGCAGCGCTGCTCCGTCTTGCTGCTCCCCCTCCCAGCAGAAGAAGAAGCGGGGAGGGATCTCCCGCCACATCCGCTCAGCTTTTTAAACCAGGGCGGGAAGCCGCGGAGCTCCACTGTGTCTGTCGCTGCGTCCGCTGCTGCTCTAACTTCTCCTCTTTACTACAACCTACCGCTAACATGGTGAGGACCAAGGCCGACAGCGTTCCCGGAACATACCGAAAAGGTAACGTTACGACTTCACCACACTGCCGACATTTATTTATTCACCTATTTAGCGATTAAAAAAAAGAAGCCATGTTTTTTCTCTCTCTCAGGAAAGCAGCTGTTTGTGCCGCGGCGGATTCACATAATGTCGCTTTGTTGTGTTTTTTCGGCTCGAACTGTTCCCGTCCTCTTCATTAACACGGTCACACCGCGTTTTAAACCTCAAATCTACGTTTTAATGAGTGGTTTGTTGTTGGTTTGAACCTGTTTTACCGAGTATTGACGTTATTATTCCTCCTCCCGCCAACACGAAGCTGCTCCTCTTCCTCATTCCCCTCTGGTCTCTGGTTTATGAGCCATGTTAATAAACCTAAACCACCAACTAAACACAAAACAGAACACGTGTTGTCTCTATGAGAAGCCGTGTTGTCATGTGGTTTGGTCCTGGTCCGGTTCGGCTGACCCGGTTTAATCTGGTCTGGCTCGGTTAATCTGGAAACTGGCGCCAGATTTGAGCGCGCCAGATGATCCTCGACAAGAAGAACCAGAAATATATAAAGTTTATCCTGTTTATAATCCAGATATGTTAGATCTGACTTTATAAACCGGGTTTTATTCATCCACTCGGTCTTTTTTAGTGAATTCGGCCTTTAACTGTAGTCTGGACTGTCCAACTAACACAAAGACGGCAATGTAAAACAAACTTCCCTCAGCTTTAATGTTAAATGTCCATTCACACTGCAGCTTCATCTGGTTTAACAAACTCTAAAAGCCTCTGTTTAATAATCATTTCCTTTATTTTTTATATATAATCTATATCAAACTGAACTCTGCTGCTGTCATTCGCTCTGTCCCGGCCCAGTTTCCTCACAGGTGCACCGAGCTGTTATCTCTCTCTGCTTTCTCTTATCAAGTCAAGCCCCATTTTTATTTATAAAGCACGTTTTAAACAACGGCAGTCGACCAAAGTGCTGCACAATTATAAAAAATACAACATAGTTAATCATGGACCATTTGATAATGAATAAAACAATACAAGAGCTCAGTTTAAAACAAATTTAGACTAAAAGCAGGCAAAAATTGAGGCTTTTCATCCACTTGTGCATGTGCAACCAGTAAATTTACCTTTTTCTTTTTACATTGGTGAAATGTGGAAGGAGCGACTCAAAAATCAGGAATCTGTCATTGCAGGTGTCAGGGTAATTTATGTACGGATCGTGAATGGCTCCTTGTAAAAAAAACCTAGTCTGGAGCCCTGGTCTCACTGGTTTCTTTTTATCAAGACCAAATGTATTTATAAAGAACCTCAGTCGACCAAAGTGCTGTACAATTATAAAAAATACAACATAGTTAATCATGGACCATATTATTATAATAATAATAATAAATAAAATGATACAAGAGTAGAGGTGCAACAATGATCAATTCATCGAACAATAATCGATTTATTAAATTATTCGTCAACTATTTTTGATAATCAAATAATTAGTATGAGTGGTTTTTTAGGGGAAAAAATGTCCAAATTCTCTGATTTCAGCTTCTTCTCTCATTTTTCAACATTTTTTTTTACATTTTATTGACCAAACAACTAATCGATTAAGCATTTAAATAATCAACAGATTAATCCGCAGTAAGCCTGTGCATATTCTCATTTGTCCAGGTCATAGTATTTCAAAGGAGGTTAAATGGAAAGCAACTGGACTTAGTTATTTGTCTAGGAAGACGTTTCACCTCATCTCTGATGAAGCCTCTTGGATGAAGGTGAAACGTCTTCCTAGACAAATAACTAAGTCCAGTTGCTTTCCATTTAACCTCCTTTGAAAAAAAGATTAATCCGCAATGAAAATAATCGTTGGTTGCAGCTCTACAACCTAGTTAATCATGGACAATATAATAATAAATAAATAAAACAATACAACAGCTAATTTTAAAACAAATTTATAGTAAAGGAGAAAGTAAAAAGGAGAGAGTGTAAAGATTACGGCGTCAACGCCAAAAAGAAAAGATGAGTGTTTTAAAATGCTCAGCCCAGATGCTCCAGATTCACTTTTTATTTGATGTTTTGTTTCAGTGTTTGACTTCTTGTGTTTTTTCTTTGCAGCTGTTGCAGCTTCTGCTCCCAGGAAGTCTCTGGGCGCCAGTTCGGCCAACTCAGCGGCGTGCAGCAGCCAGACCGCCACCCCGGGTCAGTCAGTCCCTCTGTCCTTCTGTCCACTAACACTAGACACTAAACACTAAAGACTGAACACGAAACACTAGTCCCTCTGTCCACTAACACTGAACACTAAACACTAAAACACTGAACACTAGGGATGTTACGCTGGAAGCAGACGGTTCGACACAGTATCGATTAGGGATCTGACTTTTTGTCGACAAATCGACACATGCTCCCCTCGACAAAAAAAATGCAGTGTCGAAATGTCGAGGGGGCGGGGCTTGTGGGATTTCCATGTGTAAATTGCATTTTGTCTTTCAATATTTCCTATTCAAATAAACAGCAGAAAGTGCCACTTTTCCCCTAATGAAATAAAATATTTTAAATAAAACAAATCCACTTTTGGATCTAGATGGGATAGTTGGGCTACTTGACCCTCATTCTGCTTCACATGTGACGGGAGCGTGCGCGCATGCTGACAGGCGACAGAGTGAAGAGATCAGCTGTCCGGGCTCGCTGCAGTCTATACGTGATGGTGCTGTTGATGACGAGTCCGCCTCCGCAAAAAGGGCAAAACCATCGG
This sequence comes from Trachurus trachurus, assembly GCF_905171665.1. Taxonomy (NCBI): domain Eukaryota; kingdom Metazoa; phylum Chordata; class Actinopteri; order Carangiformes; family Carangidae; genus Trachurus; species Trachurus trachurus. The sequence goes on along the minus strand of NC_139897.1, from coordinate 35,116,809 downwards.
CAAAACGGGTGGATGCAGGTGGTTGCATTCTCCGTAGAGGACCACGGACATGCACGGAAGAAGAAAAAAAGAAAGAAAAGAAACCGAATGCGTGCTGCCTCGTCCGCTCGTGCCGACAGCAGCGTTAATAAACCACAACAAAAGCACATTTCAATGTTGCATATCTTTAGTAGCCTCCATACAGCCTACATGTTATGAAGACACAATCACATTATAAACCAAGAGTAACAGAAAAAACTGTCCAAAATCTGGAGATGCACATGGAACCTTAATTGTTACATACACCACAGTTCATGACACCTCGCCCTTTATTGTTAAAGGTTGACCAGTAGATGTCGCCATACTTTTTTTTTTTTTTTTCAATTAATGTTTTTTATTGATTCCACATATCAATATTTAACATTTCACATATACAATTTACAAACATGAACAATGAACAAATTTGTAGCCTGAACCAAGGGGATCAGTCATCTATACCATACACATTGTCCTTGCTGCACAAAGTCTGTTCTCAATGGAGACACAAAATTAACCCAGTCTCTGTTTTTAGTCTAGTTGAGAAAGTCAGCTTCTCCATTCTATAAATATTGAGCGTTACCTCGACCCAATCCTCCATTTTTGGTGCATCCGTTTTAAGCCATTTTCTGGTGATAGATATCTGTCGCCATACTTAATTGTATCAACAGGGTTCTTACGGATCCTTAAAAAGTCTTAAAAGGCATTGAAATCATTAATCTAAAAACAAGGCCTTAATTGGCATTAAAATGTCTTAAATCAATTTTTCAAAAGTCTTAAAAATGTTAACACTTGGTGAGTGGTATTTTATGGTTGTAATTAGTCTCAAATCTCAAAATAATTGGTAACATTCCGACATAGAGAAGTTAGTGGCGGCCGTCAACGCTAAATATCTCACCGCCTCCAGCTCCCGAGTGTTTTTTTTTTTTTTCAGACTTTTTATGCATTTATTTTGAAAGGACAGCTGGAAAGAGACACAACCCAATGTTCATGTAGCAGTCACTTTACCTTGGACCACATAGGAAAGTGGGTAAAATTGTCCCTGTGGTGTTTTTTTTTCTTTTTTTCTGCATTTGTGTTTATTATGAAGTCGGTCTTAAATTTCATTTCAAGTGGCTTTAAAAAAGTCTTAAATTTAACTTGGCTTAAGCTGTAGGAACCCTGATCAAATGCTTCGAAACACTGAACCATTTCAACACAACTGCTTCATATTGATTCAGTGGTTCAGAAAAGCTTCGGTTTCTCCATCACTACTAAACACTGAACACTAAACTCCTCACGCTGCTCAGCTCAGCTCATGGTGTTTCTTTTCTATTCTCTCTCCGTTCACAGCCAAGGGTAAATACGCGGGTGGAAACCCCGTGTGTGCTCGCCCCACCCCCACCTGGCAGAAGGGCATCGGGGACTTCTTCGGCGGCCCCCCCAGGAAGCCGGAGAAGGAGAACCAGAGACCGCTGGAGGTGGAGGACGACGAGGAGGCCGGGGGCAGCGGCATGTCCAAGGCCAGCAGGAAGTACGTTACGGCTTATTGGTTTCATACAGCACAGATACAGACAGACGGGAAACAAAAATACACAAAATCACGTTCATTGCACTTCATACAACATACAAAAAATATACTTGGGACTACAATGACAAAAGGAAGAGAGAGAGAAAACTTTATAAAGTCTTCAATTTTGAAGGTATTTTTTCTGAATTAGCTGACCAAGAGTTTGAGTCCTAAAAAACATTGTAAAGGTGTGTGAATTTATTCATTTTATTAAAAACCAAAGATGAACCGGTACATAAAAAAGAAAAGAAGATTGTTTTTTGAGTGGAGCAATGTTTTTTTGTTTTGTTTTTTGATAAAATGTGCCTTTTTATTTATTATCCCAGCCTATTTTGAATTCTGTTGTATAGTGGTCTATAGTCTTTATCACAAACTAGAACTGTTAAGTTAAAAGTGTCACTGATGTAAATGGTTACAGTTTGAAGTGCCGGTGAGGTGTTAAAAAATATTGAGAAAGTCTTGAAAAAGTCTTAAAAAGGTTTTAGAATTAACTTCAAGATTCCTGTATATACCCTGAAGTTGTCATTGCCCTTTAACGTAGCACTGAGGCGTTCCATAGGAAAAACACAGAATATTTCCCTGTACCGCTGTGTGACCGAAGGTTTTTTTTTCTTTAATCCATTGAAACAGTATTAATCATGTAAAAACAGCTGTCCTGCAGATAATAAGAGCTGCCCCTTAGGTAGAATCAGAAGAAATGAGACTGTGTAGAAGATTGAGTTGAGCTCCTTAGTGATATTTTTCCACTATCTATCAAGAGACACAGTCAAATACAGTGATAGTTTGTCCCTACCTCTTTTTTACACTTCACACATAACAGTAGTTAGTTGGGAAATCTGTGGATTAATTTTGTTATCAGGAAGTAGGTTGTTGTGTCAGTTTGTCAGATCTTCAGCTGGAGCGCCGTTCGTTACATCAGCCACTAAATTTAAAAGGATGTTTAAAACTAATGTATTCAATACACATAAAATATTAAGATAAAGTAAGCCAATTATTGCTATTACATCGAAGATTTTGCTTAGATTAATATTATTTGTTTTCAGTTTAGATTTAAAAACAATCATAGTTTAAATTTGTGCCATCTTGTTCTGTTTCTGCAACTTTCCTTCTTGTAAATGGGGAATTACAAAAATAAGCTGTTGCATTCAGCCATACTTAATATATAAATCCAAATTGTTCTGTTGAATGGATGAATAAATGACTGCTACTTATCAGCAGTGAAGCAGCTGCTTCTTAACAGCAACAAATGAATATTAGCGTAATTTACATTTCTGCTTTTTTATTTTATTATCTGAATCAAATCAGGATTTTAACACGAGCACAACTCCTGATGATTTAGAGCTTCATGAGCTTCAAGGAAGTTGTTTATTCTCTTAAATTTACTTCCTTTTGCTCTGGATTATTTACAACATTTTTTCTTTACACTTCAACTTTAACACATAAGAAGTGATGAACCTGCCTTTGACACATTTGCATTAACGTATTTTATAACAAATCAAAACTTACAAACCAGTCCATGAGCTGCTGTTCCCAGTCTGGTCCATCACTCTTTAGATTCCCCTGGAAACACTTCCTGTGTGTTGCCCAGTAGAAACTCAGGTTGTTTAGGACGTCTCGACTGTGACTGAAGTCATAATACTGAACCCACTTTTAGCATATATTATCTAACTATTTGTATTTTATTAGTTTTTTTTTTATATTTATTTACTTGTGCTGACTTATTTTATTCTTTTTGACAATTTGACTTTCCTATTGATGCACTGTTTCTCTTTAAATAGTTTTTTGAATTGCTGGACAGTATCTCGATTTTATTCACTCGCATAAAAATGACAATAAAAGTGAAATGTGAAATGTGAACTGCCATGATCACGTTAACTAGTCTGGTTAAAGTTTAACTTGAGTTGGACAGTAAATAATGACCTGGTTTCACCGGTGGAGAATGAATGATCCCCACAAACACACCACAGCTGGACTGATGTTGTAAGACTGAAGATGTGATGCTGTTTCTAACACAGTGTGTGTTTTTGTTGTTGCCTTCAGGTCCAGGCCGCTGCCTGCTGAGGATGAGGAGGAAGAAGAATAAAAATAAAGATGATGATGATGAACAGCTCTGTTTGTGACCGTTGGTTCTGTTTCTGTTCACGCTCAGCGACATTTTAATGTACATCTGTATATAGTATCTGGAGAATTCTCTTTTGTATAGCTCAATAAACTTCATTTTTAATGTTTTTAACCTGCAGTCGTGTCTGTTCATTGGCTGTAAATGCTGTGGAGAGTAACATTAGATTTATAATGTTGTTTCCCATCTCTCATGTTTCTGGGTCATTAGAAATATTCAGTTCAATATCTTTTTGTCCACAATGTGGAAATTTGTCTTTGGCTTCACCACTTACAGTACGCATAAGACCACATAAAATGTACACAATAAAAACACAAAATAAAAAAATTACACAAAAGAGTAAAAGAATAAAAGAGTAAAAAGGTGATGTACATAGCTCCAAAGGGTCCTGAGTTGCATTTATGAATTTAATATTGTGATTGCATGCGGTATGAATGATTTCTATAGCGCCTTCCTGAGGGGAGTTTTTGATTTTAAGTTTTAAATACAGAAACATGTGTCCCTTTACTTCAGCAAATGTCATGATTTACAGTTTCTACCTGTGGTTAAACTTGATAACAACTTGTTTAACAGTTGATTTTATGAATCGGAGTAAGATTAGGAGCCTATTATATATAATTTTTGTCTTTTTGTTGTTAATTTCTTCTGACAACACATACACAGTAATACATCATTTTGACCAACCATACATTAGTCTGTTATTTATATATGACACCGTTAATGACAGTAGTCGCACTTTGAGTCACCCGTTTGAGCTGAGCAGCGTCATGACGTCACCCGCAGTGCACGGTCACGTCAGACGCTCGGACCTTCGGACTTATGCTGCGTTTGTAACAACTCGGAACTCAAAGTTTTCCGAACATATTTGTTATTTCTCTAAGATATTAAATGATATGTTACAATATTTTAAAAATCTAATTCTTTTCTAACTATTTTTGTGTCCTTTGTAATGTTTTAATGTCTTGCTTGAAGCATGTTGAATGCAAGTTTGTCCGCAGTCCGCCTGGCGTGTTGCGTCTGGAACACAAATCAACAGGGGGAGAGTCAAAGTTCCGAGTTGTCTTGAATGCAGCATCATTAACTGTCAACGTTCAAACAAAACACGGTAATTTCTGATGTTTTTAGACAACACAGACGCGTACAGACTGTATATTTTTTTTCTGTTGCCTCTCTTACGTCTTCACACGGACGTAAAAAATAGACTTTTTGTACCAGACGGCGTAGCATAGCAACTTAACGATCCACTGTGTGCGTCATTAGCTGTTCCGGTTCCCGCCGTTGGTGGCGTGATCCAGAGAAGCGGCTCTGGTCGCCTAGCAACAACGACGACGAGGAATAACGGTTTTCTTCACAGAAAGTTAGTTAAAGGCTCTTAGCTTTCACCGTTGTACCATTGCTACAGAAGTAAGTAAGTAAACTTTATTCAGTTTTAGATTTTAAAGTGTTTCTGTCTGTGTTGTTTGATTTTTATCACCAGCGAACAGTGAAGGTTGGGAAATGCTGGACCTTTGTCGACAAGATGAAGAGGACTAGCTAACGTTAGTAGCTACAGAAGGAGCTCAAGGTGAGGTGAGTACAGCAGCCTCCATTAGATTTAAGGGATATTTCAGCTTTTTGGAAGTGGGGTTGTATTGAGCTAAAAATGCCCTTACGTACACTATCTGCAGTAGAAATAAAAAATAATAGATAAATAAAAGGTCTCTGCTCTCCCCCACTGAGAAACACCGGCGCATCGTGCTGCACCGAGACACAGGCAGTACACTGTTGTCAATGAGGGACAACTAATCAGCATAGTTTCACCGCCTACGAGAAGTCCCGTCTCAAAATTATACACCAGTTCAAGAGTACGATTTAAAGCTGTTTGAATCAGTGGTGTTTGGAAGAGGTGGAGTGATACAGCGCGTTGTGGAGCCTGCCTGTGTGGAGGAGTACCGAGGAGTGTCCTATTTTCTTTACATCACCACACAATATTGCTTTTCTCTCTCTCTTTCTTTTCTAGTTGTTTTATGTTGTTCTTCACATTACTGTAAATTAAATTTATGTTGTATGTTTATCTTTAGGAGGACCATTTGACAAGCCCTTAGGGGTTTTTTCGGTTTCTACTGCACATTTGCTTTATCTACTGTATACATAGTATGTTTTTTGTTGTTGTTCTACTTTTTAATATTGCTGTTTTATATATATTTCATGTGCTAATAAAAAAATACAAATACAAAAATACAGAGTGAGTTGGTTAGTTCCAGATTTAAAAAAAAAAAAAACTTTTTTCCAACCAGCTTGTTACTTTAGATTGTACTATTGAACTGGTGTATTATTTTGAGATGGGACTTCTCGTAGGCGGTGAAAAGACACTATTGATTGTCCTTCATTGACAACAGTGTTATGGATGCACTGGTGTTTCTCATTGGGGGGAAGCAGAGACTAATCCACTGCAGATATTATACTTAATGGGCATTTGTAGCTGAAATAACCCTTTAATATATAGGTGAACCGTTGGAAGTCCAGGAACAATGGAGCTGATCCTGATCCATGAAGGACAATACTGAAGCTGAAGACCACCGTCCGTCCTCAGGTCAGGCTGAATGTTGGTCAGTGAGTGTAGCAGGTGTAGCTACTTCTGTCCATCACCACCAGGTGTCTCCAAACAGCAGTAAACAACACAATATGTGTCTCAGGTGCACAAAGAGAGAACAAAACCATGGATAAGATTACAAATTTATTGAAAATACATAAAATGTTTTTGATTTTAGCTAATATAACATCTGTTGGGTCAGATATGAATAAAGTGCTTCATTATTATTATTATTATTATTTTTGAATTTTCATATAAGATTCAGTGAAAATATCACAGTCATTTACAGTGGATGCACACATTTATAAATGACAAGAAAATAAAACATGTTCTGATCTACATACATTACAAGTATGAAATGTGCTGGTATTAGACAATATACAGTGAATAAACAAAAGGACATGAAGGTAAGTGAACACTACAGGTGAGGTATCTACAACATCAACACACCAAAGGATATTATGTTTTTATCTTTTTTCTTTAACATTTCTACTTTTCAACTTTTTTTTCTTTTCTTTTTTTTAATAACATAAGGCAGTTAAAACCAGAGCTTGAAATGAGTAAGGTAACCTTCTCTTCCTGGAACTGTATCGAAGTCCGAACACAACTTTTACAGTCATAAAGAACAACCTGTCCAATAAACCCACATTTAAAACCTTTCAATGCCCATTAAACAGTGCAGCAGAACAAGCCACTGGTGTCAATAATTTACAATAATTTGCAGTGACTTTTCACAGTAGCTTAGTTTCCTGTATTATTCATCTGAAGATTACACTACAGTTTATATTGATAAAGTAGGTCTACTTGATTATTACAAAATATAGGCTTCCTTATTGCTGTATAACATAAATAGTTAAACGCTTTCTGTGAGTTAAAAAAAATACACATGAATATTTTCCATAGAAATGTGAGTCTTTCACATTTTCACATGCATAAAGAACAGCCTGTCCAATGAACCCACATTCAAAACATTTAAATGCTCATTAAACAGTGCATATAGCAGAACATGCCACTGGTGTCAAACCACTGATAATAAATTCCAACCGGTGACAACGTTACACAAACAAAGACCATATATTGCAGTGATTTATCAAATTAGCTCGGTTTCCTGTATTATTTATCTGAAGATTATATTACAGTCTTTATTAATAACACAGGTCTACTTGTTTATAGGATTCCTTATTGCTGTAGACAAATTCGTTCTGTGACAAAACAAATACACATGAATATTTCCCATAGAAATGTGAAACCAAGCACAACTTTCACATCCATAAAGAGCATGTCCAATAGACCCACATTGAAAACCTTTCATCACTCGTAATCAAACCACTGATAATTAATCCAAAGATGGTGACAATGTTATAAAAACAAAGACTAACAGCCTATATACTGCTGTCTTTATTACTAACAACAACTTAATAAACACAAAATAGAGCATTCCTTATAGCTGTACATGTATAGTAAAACTCTTTAGTTTAAAAGTTTAAAAAATATACATATTTATATATTTTCCATAGAAATATCTGTTTTCAAATCTAACATGACATCGGCCAAACACCGGGACTCCAGCACAGTGCCAGAAAACATTAAGTACCGATACAGTTTTACTTTCACTTAGCCCCACCCACCTTCACCACAGAGTAACATGATCGGCTCCTTAAACTTATGAAACTCTGCCAGACTGACATTGTCATTGGTTCAACGTGGACACACTCAGTCATGATTAGGGTTTAATATTTTTTAATAACATGAATCAGATCCCGGGATAAGACGACCCATTTCGTTGGGGCATCTTGTTGTGGACCTGTAGTTTATAGCCAATACTAGGGATGGGCATGATTAATCGATGATCGATTATTGATCGTTAAGAATTTTATCGATCACGTTAATTTTTTATCGATTTATTATAAGGGATCATGTAGAGGGCAGATGTTGTTATGTAGAAATATTTTTTTTCATAACAACCAATAAACTCTATATTATTATTATATATTATTATTATTACATGGTTTAAGAGTGAAATCATTCATTAAATATGACGGGGCGCTTGTGTCGCGGACTTGGTGCAACAGAGACGAGCTGTGACTCCGCGGCTCCGCCCGCTCTGATCAGCAGGTTTGGTTTTCAGCAGCAGTGTGGAAGGAGCCTCCACTCTCTCTGTAAGTTACAAGCTACAAGTCATTTATCTAACATCACAATTAGTCCGAAGCTGTTTAACTACGGTTAAAACGAAACTTAAGGTAAATATCCTGCATAGTTTGATTCTCTTTTCTGTGCCGCGCTGATCAGAGCGCCGCTCCGCGGTGTGTTGGCCACAGAAATAACAATAAAACACACGCTTTCACAGTTTGAAAGTGCTTGCGATTTCTTTCGTACAAGTGCAGCCAAACACGAGGCTGAAGAGAGAGGGACAGCAGAGCTGCTCTGACGGCTCAGCTGCAGGTGCGCCAGGCAGCACAACTTTTTTTTTTTTTTTTTTTTAAATGCCGGTGTCGGCACGGTCCCTGCAGGTGAAGCACAAGCACACAGACGTCCGTGTACGTTGTTGTCCGACCTTCCTAAACGGGGACTGCCCTGGATTACTGGCACACGCCATAGCCGCACGCATTCTGTTATTAAATTGAAAATTAATATTCATATTAATATGAATATTAATATTAACGATTAAATCGATAATTGATCGTTAATTTCCCCGATGATCGATCAAAAAGATTTCTTCAAATGCCCATCCCTAGCCAATACAGTCACATCGACATCAACTCACGATATGTTAATAGACAGGTGTCTATATGGGACAGGCTTTTATTTAATTTAGAGAATTAATGCACTTGAGTCTGGTCGCAATAGCGGACCGGACCGGGTCGGGTCTTTGAGAACTGTAGCAGGAATGAAGCACTTTGAGAGGTTTTGTTCATTCACAAGAACTTGAAGAAAACAGACCCGGCTTCTAATTGAGACCGGCTTTTATTTGCTCAAACCTGGAGACAGACCTGACCCAGTGCAACCGGCATCTCAAGACGCCTTTTTTTTTTGAGAGAGAGAATTTACAGTACACTACCGTAGCCAACATGACGGTCTGGGAGACGCTGTGCGCTACTGTAGGGGGGATGAGAAGGCTCGCGGTTCAAATGATGTAGACTTGATCTTGTCATTCTCCAGTTTTTGAAAATGCCCCCACACAAAACTGGTCACAGACCCAGACATCATTAGCGGAGGCAGCCTGTAGCTGAATAGTGAGCCTGTATTACCGTAGTTACGGTGGCACCGTCGCCTCTATCAACGTTACTGCATTAGACACGCACCATTGATTTTTTTTTATTAGGCTATTTTCCCGGTTTCCCGTCATAACCTTTCCCGGGAATCGAGAAATAGTTTTGATCAGATTTCCCGGGAATCCCGGGTCCTGGGATTAAACCCTAGTCATGATCAATATTTCACTCATTTGTCACACACACACACTCCTCTTCAGTCCTCTTCTCTCCACCTGTGGAGTGAAGCAGACAGACGTCAGATCAGACTTGATGCTACGATACATGACAAACTCTGATTGGCTAATGTTCTCTGTGAGTAAGGACTGACTCCGCCCCTCTACTGACCTCACAGTCTCCAGTTTATAGTCTGGACTCTCCACACGCTCCCACAGCTCCATCAAGTCATAGTACTCGAGATTGTTTCCTCTCAGGTCCAGGTGTCTCAGGTGGGAGGGGTTGGACTTCAGAGCTGAGGTCAGATGGACACAGCTCCTTCCTGTCAACTCGCAGTGACTCAGTCTGAAGATGAAGATTAAATTAAATTAAATCATTGATTTTCAATCACAATCAACCTGACTCATGGTGGTTCTTAAAGGGATAGTTCAACATTTTGGCAAATTAGCCCATTGCCATAATCCCTATAGTCATAGCAGTAGGTTCATTACCTTTAATTGTCGGTGCAAGCTATTTTTAGAACGGTGGAGCAGAGCCGTGAGCTGCTCAGAGCTACGCTACGGAGGCTCATGGGATTTCTTGGTTTCCCTCATCATCAAACTCATCAAATACACAATCCAACAACTCCACAACGCTCTGGTGGACAAGTTGTGACCTGTATTCACCACGCTATGAGATAATAACAGAACGTTACCAGACAGAGTTGTTTTAGAGGTAAATTCATGCAAAACCACTGATGCGTGTTGTGTTCAGGGACAATTTTTCAGCATGCAGTCTCTGTACCTCGAAAACGGCTCAGTTTCGTAACGTTCTGTTATCTCATAGCGTGGTGAGTGTGCAGGTCACAACTTTCTAAGTCGCCATTCTAAAAATAGCTTGCACCGACAATGCTGTGTGTCTGTTGTCGACCTGTCGTGTTATGTCTTGTTGTGTTATGTCTCGCTATGGACCTATGGGGTCCGAAATAAAGGTAACGAACCTACTGCTATGACTATAGCGATTATGGCAATGGGCCAATTTGCCAAAATGTTGAACTATCCCTTTAACAGAGATTTCATCTGCTCCAGTCAGTGAACTGACCTCAGAGTCTCCAATTTACAGTGTGGACTCCTCAGTCCATCAGACAGAAGCTTCACTCCAAAGTTCTGTATGTTGTAGTTGTAACTCAGGTCCAGGTCTGTCAGGTGGGAGGGGTTGGACTTAAGAGCTGAGGCCACAACTTCACAGTGAGTCTTTAGGAGCCCACAAGAATTCAGCCTGTAATCAGAGAAAATATTCAATCTGTTAGAATCAAATCAGACAGTGGACAAGTAGATCATCTCCATGAAAAACTCCAACTACTTCAAACAACTTTGAAGTTTACGGGAGTCTACAGGATCTGAAGACCGAACTGATCCCCAAGACACACACTGGGCCTGATGTAGACCTGTAATCTGGACCTTTTCAGGTACAGATACAGAACCTCAGGAGAACATGCCATCACAATACACATGCAACAAAGTAGCATGCCAAAGAACAGATATACAGTATAGATGCTTATCAGTAGGTGACGTCACGAAGCGTTCCACCTGGCCGCCGCCATGCTGGGTACCGAACACTTGAGTTAACCTCTATTCAGCTCAGTGCAGCCACATCCTCTCTGACCAGAAATGACTGCTGCATGTAGTTTGGATATGGATATTTCTCATTTTGATGGCCTTGCCTTGAAAGCACACACCATTTCTGCTGAGACGAGCTTTGACAGCGCGGTGCGCCGCTCTCTCTCCCGTTAAAAGTTAATCTAGCTCACCCAGCTGACCTCTCTCTCTCCTCGTCTCTCTCTCTCTCTCTCTCTCTCTCTCTCTCTCTCTCTCAACCTGTTACTTATATGTGTTTAACCAAATACACGAAAAGCCAAATCAAATCAGAAATGCGTAGCCCACTTCTTTTTTAACTCACAGACATTTATTTTCATAAAGTAATAAAATATCTCGACATTTTGCCATCTTTAACATTGAGACAAAAGGCTGCAGGAATGGAAGAAGAATTCGGCAAATCATCTTATCACGCAAAAAGTCACAACAAACAGGTTTTGCACAATGGTTTGCACAGATAAGTCTTAAAATATGTGCAACACCTTCTTATCACAATCCACGCCATCTACACAGTTACTTATCACAAACCGTTAACAATTAATCCACACTCAAACCGAAGCAACAATAGTGTTAACTGTACTCAACAAGCTGTTTACAACAGATATGACAGACAACCTGGGCCGTGTGTGTGCGTGTATAAGAAAGGGAGGGAGGGAGGGAGGAAAAGTAGGTAAAACCTGCTAGCTGTTAGCTACCGTAGCTCAGGCGTCGGTCTCCCGTCAGGTAAAAGCTGCTGTTTATTCCTCAAATGAAGCTCATGTTGAGCCTCTCCGGTACAGTTATCCATCACTGCTGTTGAATTACCCGCTAAACTGCTGGACGCTAAAACCGAGGGGGCGTCTGTGTGTTTACAATTCACGAAAGAAAGCAACGTGAACGTACGTGCCGCTCACACTCAGTAGAGTGAGGCAGCCTCCCTTGGCGTACGTCTCCCAAGCTGTTTAATGACGGTAAAAATGAAACAGAAAGTAAATATCCTGCATAGTTTCTCTTTTCTGTGCTGCGCTGATCAGAGCGGCGTCCCTACCTAGTGTATTTTACTTAGCAACGATCTGTTAAACAGGAATAACAGACTGTTAAATGCAAAATCAAGATGTAAATAAATATCAGAAATATCAATAAATTATCGGAATACGACATTCAATAGAGCCATGTAATAAAAAAAGGTTTATCCACTATTTTTGTGAGATTTGATGTCACAGCCATGATGTATCAGGTCACAGCCCATAGACTGCCTTTGGAAGTCGGTACCCAAGATGGCGCTGTGACCGGCTGCGAACGCTGTGTGACGTCATGTGATATCTATCTATAATTTGTATCTGAATATGACTGATCTAGTGATCAGTATTCATTGATCATGTCTGGACTGGACTCACCGAGCCTTCCTGCAGTTCCTCACAGCAGGGAGCAGTCTCCGTTGTCCCTCTGGTGATGTGTTGAACTTGTCCAGGTCCAACTCGTCCATAACCTGCTCTGACATCTGCAGCATGTAGGCCAGAGCTGAACACTGGATCTCAGAGAGTTTCTCCTTTGATCTGTTCTCTGACTTCAGGAACTGTTGGATCTGCTGATAAACTGACTGGTCCTTCATCTCCATCAGACAGTGGAAGATGTTGATGCTTCTGTCAGGAGAAGTAAAATAACTGTTCATCTCCTTTAGGTTGTTAATGGCTCTCTGGATGGTTTCTGGACTGTTGTCTGTCTGACCCAGCAGACCTCCTAACAGCCTCTGGTTGGACTCCAGAGAGAGGCCATGAAGGAAGCGAACAAACAGGTCCAGGTGACCATTTTTACTTCTGAAGGATTTGTCCATGGCGCTCTGCAGGAAGTCATCCAGGGTTAAGCCATCCTGTTGTTTTCCCAAGAACTTCTTGAGGACCTGTGTGTTCCTGTTGGTGAAACAGTGGAACATGTAGACTGCAGCCAGAAACTCCTGAACACTCAGATGAACAAAGCAGTAGACTGTTCTCTGGAAGATCACACTCTCTCTTTTGAAGATCTCAGTACAGAGTCCTGAGTTCACCAAGGCCTCTGTGACATCCAGACCACACTGCTCCAGGTCTTCTTGGTAGAACATGATGTTTCCTTTCTCCAGCTGTTCAAACGCCAGCCTCCCCAGCTTCAGAAGAACTTCCCTGTCGGCCTCTGTCAGCTCCTGTGGACTCGTCTCATGTCCTTCACCGTACTTGTTCTTCTTTCTCTTTGTCTGGACCAGCAGGAAGTGTGAGTACAGGTCAGTCGTGGTCTTGGGCAGCTCTCCTCTCTGGTCTGTGGTCAACATGTGCTCCAGAACTGTAGCACTGATCCAGCAGAAGACTGGGACTTGACACATGATGTGGAGGGTCCTGGACGTCTTGATGTGTGATATGATTCTTCTGGACAGATCTTCATCACTGGACCTCCTCCTGAAGTACTCCTCTATCTGGGCGTCAGTGAAGCCTCGGACCTCTGTTACCCTGTCAACACATGTAGGAGGGATCTGATTGGCTGCTGCGGGTCTGGAGGTGATCCAGACCAGAGCCGAGGGAAGCAGATTCCCCTGGATGAGGTTTGTCAGCAGCACGTTGACTGATGACGTCTGTGTGACATCAGACACAACCTCCCTGTTGTTGAAGTCCAGTGACAGTCGGCTTTCATCCAGGCCGTCAAAGATGAAGAGAAGTTTACAGACAGCCAGCTGCTGTGCTGTGACCTTCTGTAATGTTGGATGGAAAACATGGAGCAGCCTGAGAAGACTCAACCGCTGATCTCTGATCAGGTTCAGCTCCCTGAACGAAAGAGGAACCAGCAGGCTGACATCTTGGTTCTCCAAGCCCTCGGCCCAGTCCAGAGTGAACTTCTGTGCCCAGAAGGTTTTTCCAACGCCAGCGACGCCGTTGGTCAGAACCACTCTGATGGGTCTCCGTTGGACAGGTGAGACTGTAGAGATGTCCTTTCTCTGGTGGACGGGTAAGGCTTTAGGGATGTGACGTCTTCTTCGGTCAGGTAATAATTTAAAGATGTCATATGTCTGTTGTGATGCTTTGAAGATGTCCTGTTTCTGTTGGACAAGTAATGTTTCAGAGATGTGGCGTCTCCGTTGGTCAGGTAAGAGTACATAGATGGCTTGTCTCCGTTTGACAGGTAAGGCTTTAGAGAACTTGTATCTCCATTTTACAGGTCGGGCTTTAGAGATGTTTGTATGTTTGACAGATGAGACATTTCTCTGTTGGACAGGTGAGACCGTTGAGACTTCTTCTCTCTGTTGGACAGGTAAGTCTTTAAAGATGTCGTGGCACTTGATTGGAGTGTCATGGAGGGTCTTCTTCTTGGACGTTGTCTCCAGCTGTCTCACCTCATGTTGGGTATTAACCTCTTCACTCTGTCCCTCTGTGATGTAGAGCTCAGTGTAGACCTTGCTAAAAGGGATTCCTCTTCCTGTTCCCTCAGTTCCTTCAGTCACTCGTTCACATCTGGTCCTCAGACTGATCTTATGTTGATCTAAAACCTCCTGCAGACCACGATCTGCTGAGAGAGAAGAGACAGAGTCAGACTGAAGACAGAGAGTCTGACAATCTGATCAGATTATTTTCATCAGCTACAGAAAAACTACAGACAACAAAGAGAAGGTTTGAATCATCATCTTAAATGTCAGTGCTGTGTGATGGAACAATGACTCTGCAGCTCACCTCTGGTTCTGGGTCTTTTTCCACACTGGGGACAGGAGGGGGGTCCTGAAGAACCAGACTGGTCCCAGTCTGAGGTGAAGCACTGTCTGCAGAACCAGTGTCCACAGCTGGTGGAGACTGGATTCTTCAGGATGTCCTGACAGAGACCACAGCAGGACAGCTGCTGGTCCACAGAGACACCACTCCTCTTCCTCCTGTCAAGACATTTCTGGATCAACAACATGTCACAGCTCCACATCTGAGCTCTGATTGGTTAACCTCCTCAAGGGGGCGGGGCTGTCCTCTCACTCGCCCCTCTCGGTGGCCGTGTCTCCACTGCAGACAGGACCCACCGGGCTCTTATGGCGACGTGCAACAGTTTCGATCATTGCATGGTCGTTGTGCAGCGCTTTTTTTTTTTACTGCTCTTGTTGTTGCTGTTTTCTGTCAGTATAGCTTTCTTAAAAAAAATTAAAAAAAAGCCGTCTTGATCGTCACGTAATCCCGCGATCGCCTATTTACCACTCTCTTTTTTTTTTTACCAGGCCTACTGCCACTCTCGTCTTTTACTGAGTTATTCTCTCTTTTTTCCGGCCGTTTTTCCGTTTTTAGTAAGGTTGGGTTGTAAAAATGCATCTTATTTTGGGGCTTTCTCTTAGCGTCACATGATCCTGCTTTGAGTCTGACCAATCAGCACAGAGTAAATCTCAAGCCCCACCGGGACTTCTTCAGGGCCGATCCGAGTACCTACCCCCAGGCAGGGACTCCGTTCGGCCCCGTAAAAGTTCCTGTAAGCGGCCCTGTGGGGGAGGTTCCTGCAGTGGAGACACACACCAACGGGGCTGGCCCCGTAAAATTGCCCCCAAGTTCCTGCAGTGGAAACGCGCCTCATCAGACTGATGATTGGTCAGACTCAAAGCAGAATGTGATGCTAAGAGAAAGCCCCAAAATAAGCGGCATTTTTAAACCCAAATGTTACTAAAAACGGAAAGACGGCCGGAAAAAAGAGAGAATAACTGATTAAAAGACGAGAGTAGCAGTAGGCCTGGTAAAAAAAAAAGTGTGATAAGCGATCGCGGTATTACGTGACAATCGAGACGGCAGAAAAGAAAAAAACAACAAGAAGAGCAGTAAAAAAAAAAAAAATGCTGCACAATGACCTCGCGATGATCAAAACTGTTGCATGTCACCAGCGAGCCTGGTGGGTTCTGTCTGCAGTGGAGACACGGCCACCGAGAGGGCCGACTGAGAGGACGGGTCCTGTAGAAGTTCCTACACCCTCCTTTTACCAGGAACTCCTGCAGTGGAAACACGGCTATGGACAGAGTATGTGTGCATGTTTCTGTCTCTGAGGTTTGTTGTGAACCTTCAGAGTCTGATGGTTTCAATTCAATTCAATTTTAATTTATTTAAAAGGGACAATGTACAGTTAAAACATAAATGTTGCCATTTGATGCACTATACCAGATTGTAGCTTTAAGCTAATTTGCATCTGTAGTCCCTTGTAGTCCCTCTGTAGTTTCTCTCTGTTTCCTTCACCTGAGTCTAATGACTGAATCATCTTCAACTCAGTTTACAGTAGGAACCGTCTCTTACTTTTTGTCTGGTTTAGGTCCAGGTCCAGGTTCAGGACTGAAGTATGGAGGAGTAACTTTGGACCAGTCACTCTTCATGGACAGACAGATGGATCCTGGAGACTCTGCTCTCAGTCTGTGGTTCTGACCTCTGCAAACACAAACATGATTTTATTTAGATCACATTGATCACTGATCAGTTCTCTGATCACAAGGCGGTTTTGGTTGCTTAGTAACGGCAGACGGGACCATGGATGCGACCTCCCAAGCGCTTTGGTGTTTTGCACTCGTTTTTAGACGCTCCATGTGAATGCAGCCTAAATCCTAGCCTATGGAGATCTACTACTACCTAAGCCGCTGCAGCAGCCGCTTCAACTTTTGAACCATCATTTCCTCACCATCTCTTTCCCTTCCTGTTACAGACTGGATGGGGTGGAGTCACGTGACTACGCACGCTGTACATGTAGTACAGCGTCTTAAAGGGACATGAACATAGCCTACCTACACACACAGCCAAAAAAGACAAAAACGACTTTTATTTTCTATTAAAAAAACACCGAAAATACCGACATGGGCAAAATGACGTTGGTTATCGTCATAAAATTCGGTATCGGTAAATTTTCAGTTTATCACCCAGGCTAAGTGGAGACCGTCTCTTACTTTGTGTCTGATGGTCCAGGTTCAGGACTGAAGTATGGAGGAGTAACTCTGGACCAGCCACTCTTCATAGACAGACAGATGGATCCAGAAGACTGTGATCTGACGTCCACACGGGGGTCAGCCATCTTCAGGGCTCCAGTCAGTCTGAGAGAGAGACCAGGAACACTGACTGTCAGATCAGATGTTTGGACAATCTTTCTTTGTATGTTGGATAAGAGTCCACACCTGAACACATCTAAATGTCATTATTCAGTTTATGTGACAGCACCCCCTTGTGGTTTTCACCAGGCCCAGTGTGTGCAAAGATTCTTGACTTTTAGCATGTTAAAGCTCAGAAACAGATGGTTTATAATTTCATTAGAAAAGAAGACAAATAGATTCAGTAATTTGTGAGTGACTCTTTTTAACAGAGCACCTCTCCAACCAGCCTCACTGAGTAATAAAACACTGATGAATAGGTGAATTATGACTAAAAACAAAAGTAAAACTATCAAAGTCAGACAGAACAACAACACTTCACACTCAGCTGAGTTTCTCTCTGACAGTGTTTTAGTCTTTGACCTCGACCTGAGGACACAGAGAGAGGAGCAGGGAAACTGTACAGATGTGCAGCTCAATATAAACAGCTGTAGTTTAAAGTCTCACAGGTCTGTAGAAGGACTTACTGTGGGTCTGATGGTCCAGGTCCAGGTCTGAAGAGTGGAGGTGGGTTTGTGGATCAGAGGTGGACAGGCGGGTCCTGGAGACTGTGATCTGACCTCAACATGGTCTGAGAGAAACTAGGAACACTGTGGGATAACACACACACACACACACACACACACACACACACACACACAGGGTTAAAACAGTAAACACACACGAGTTTGGACAAACTGACAGCCGCTGTAAATATCACTTCTCTCATGACTTTTATTTTTTTATTATTAACTTTTTATTGAATTTTAAATGCTCTCATTACTTTTATTGTTTTAACTGGAGGAAAGTCCACCAGGATGGACAGGAACCAATCAGAGGACAGGGAATTATAAACTGTGCAACAACAGCAGCAGAAACACTAAACACAGAAATAACAGAAACACCCACAGACAGAGGGTGTTCACCAGCACGTAAGAATATGAACAGTAAACAGACAAAATGTCAGCTGGGAAACAGACCAGATATAAATGACTAAAATGAAGAGTTAAAAGTTAAAAGAAGTTCTGTGTTTACTTCTTGCTGCAGCTGAAGCTGAATTAAACAGTGACACATGAACGTCTACCTGAGTCTACACACAGAACAAAAAAACAAGAGTAATGACAAAGTGTTCATGACACAGGACAGGAGCCAATCAGAGGACCGAATTATAAACTGCGCAGCAACAGCAACAAAACCAGGAAGTGATGTGACGTTCAGCAGCTCAACACTAAACACAGACTGAGAGGGTGTTCACCAGCAGAATATAAACAGGAAACAGACAAAATGTCTAGTGATAAACAGACCAGATAATGACTAAAATGAAGAGAGCCCAGTTAAAAGAAGTTCACATTAATTTAGCTGTAATCCTGTGTTTACTTCTTGCTGCAGCTGAAGCTGAATTAAACAGTGACACATGAACGTCGACCTGAGTCTACACACAGAACAAAAAAACACAAGAGTAAGCAAACTGTTCATGACAGATCCAAGTATATAATAGCAGGAATCACATGCACACGCACACACACACACACACACACACACACACAGTGTGTAGGTCCGTCTCTTATCACCTCCCTCCTCTGTCTGTAGCTCATTGTTGAACCGTTCTTTCTCTCTCTGCTTCTTTAATTAGCACCATAAGCACCATCTTTAAATCTCCTCCATGTTCCTCAGCTCAGAAAATCAACAACAGCAGAAACAGGAAGTGAAGTTTAGCTCAACTCTAAACACTGAGACAGTTTACAGGTCGACAGGTTTGTAGCTGCTCTAACTCTGAGACAGACAACCAGCTGAGGACACACAAGGAACAATAACAGATTTACACATTTAATTATTATTGTCACCTTTTCATTAACACTCAGCAGCTGAAAGTGAGCTGCTGCTGCTGTCTACTCTAAAATGGAGAAACAACACACACGCACTCGGTGCACAAGCGCCTCTGGATTTACATAAAATACAAAAAAGTCCAACACACTGAATATTATTAATAATAATGATCATAAATTGTATTTTGACTGAACATGCATCAATTACCTAATTAAAATAAACATACCTTATTATATTACAGTATTTTATTATATTGTTATTATACACAATTTATCAAACTTTGTGAATGCACAAGACAAGAAGAAGCATCATCACATCAACACCGTCAACCCAGAGTTAAGATGTAAACCAGTTCACGTTGTAGGTACAGATTCACGTTTGTTAACAACTTGACAGGTGAATCTATCCCCCGTCCTCTTCTAACACACATACACACAGCAGCTGTTCTCTCTCTCCGCTAACCCTCCTCCATGTTCCTCAGATCAGAATATCAACTGCGACAGTTCACTCTGACAAACTCACTCTTTACACTCTAGTTATAACAATAATAATAACAGCCCAATAATAGGCCCTGTGGCCCTAATAATAATAATAATGTTGTGTTCGCACTCACCAGCTCAGATCACACTTTGCTGCAGCTCCGTCTCTTTAAAAATGTCGTCTGACAAAACAACAGACACGAACTCTGACTTCAACACTGCTGACATGATTTTACAGGCAGCAACAGTAAATATCACTTCTCTCATGACTTTTATTGTTTTAACTGGAGGAAAGTCCACCAGGATGGACAGGAGTGAATTAGTGGACGGGGAATTATAAACTGCACAACAACAGAAGTGGTGCTCGCTGCAGAACAACAAGGGTGGAGCTGCACTAGAGTCAGCTCCACCCACCAGTTCCAGCTCCACCTCTATAGGTAATGAGAGGAGAACAGGAAGTTATGTGACATTCAGCAGCTCAACACTAAACACTAGAAATAACAGAGACACAGACTGAGAGGGCGTTCACTGGCAGATAAGAATATGAACTGTAAACAGACAAAATGTCCGCTTGGAAACTGACACAACTAAAATTAATATCACATTAATTTAGCTGTAGTCCGTTAACTTCTTGCTGCAGGCTGAAGATGAATTAAACAGTGATGCATGAACAAAAAGCTCAATAAGCTATTGCTTCAGCCTACACCTTTTAGTTGCATGTAGCCTATTACTGACCACTGCATGCATTTTGTCAGTCTCTTCTTTTTTTAATCGACCAAATGAATCAAACTGACTAACTGTCCACAACACTGAAAGAGCTGCAGCATTTAATCCAGTTAACTAAACAGGTTAATTTATGTGACCACATCCTCTGTGTTTCTGACACAAGCTCACATTGTTTCACAAAGTGACTAAATACAGTTTACAGTGTTTACAAAGCTCTGTGATTTCACTGTCTACCGACCAAAATACAAAGTCGGTCCCAGTGAGACTGTTTACATCTGTCTGTCGTCCCGCTCATCTCGACCAATCAGGAAGTGAGACGTCACCAACTTTCGAAAAATTGCGCCATGTTTACACTTTCACTCCAGTATTGATAGTAGCCGAATCACGGTGTTCTATCGTCTTCAGACGGAAAAACTCAACGTTTTAACGCGTTCGTCAAAATGACTTTTTGTACCAAACGAGGCTGACTGTATTTACAGGCTGTTGTAGAAAGTGACTGGTGACGTTTACATTATGTCAAACACCTGGGGATGAGACAAATTATAACGTAGCTACTTGTTTTCCATTATATTTAAGTTGCGGGTTAATAACAGGTCTGAACATCACCGATAATAATAATAACAGTGTGTGAACAGTGAACACTCACCAGCTCAGACTTTATTGCTGCTCCATCTGCTAAACGTCGTCTGATGGTGAAACAGCAACACGGAGCAGAGTACCGATCCACGGTGAACAGTCCTCTGTACTCCCTGGGAAACAGCCTGGATACGTGTTGCGACCTCTATAATAAAGACACGGCGCTCAGTCACAGAGACCCCGAGCACTCCCTCTGTCACTTATAAAGTCACTTGCTCCTCCCCTTTCAGTGTGTGTGTGTTTGTGTAGTGTGTAATAATTGTCACTGTAAGAAAAAAAAACCTTTTTAAATGTAAAATGGTTACACACAATAATTCCACTGTGTATCTTAAAAATTAACAATCCAATATAATTTGCTTTGATCACAGACTAATTATATAATAGTCTATCAACATGATATTAACACAATTTTTACTGATTTTGTTAGATAGATAGATAGATAGATAGATAGATAGATAGATAGATAGATAGATAGATAGATAGATAGATAGATAGATAGATAGATAGATAGCAAATAAAATGTAATATTAAATAATATATATAGCAAATATAATGTAATGTTGCAGTATTAAATATTCATGTTTCCATCAAAGGTTGATGCAATAGACTGTATTAGCTGTGACAACGTTATGACCTTATGATGAAAACCTGCTACAGCTTATGTCATTTTCCTCTCTTCATGCGTTGCAGGGTCAACCTCCTGTTTGATGCTTGCCCCTCCCACATACGTGATGTCGCACCGATGAGGGCATGTCATTTTGATAACTGGGTTCCACGGCTAGGACTCCACATAAAAGTTTGTATTTTCACTCATCAGGAAAGAAAATAAAGCGTGTGTCGTTATACTGTCCCATTCAACCTTATGTCCCATTCACCCTGAAGTTTAAACTATAAATAATCATGACTCTTTGATGGGTAAATGTGTTTTTAAACCCTCCACTACAGCCCTGATGAAGATGATGTAACACCTTGTAAATATTGTGGCGCGTTTCCCGTGGTGACCATCTCACCTCCAGACTCATCACCCTCCATGATGCTGATACCTGGCAGAGGCTGAAATCCTTCGGTCAGTGTTTTGTTTGCTCTTTGTGTTCAACGCCGTCCGCTAAGTGCTGCTTCTCCAGTAGCTATGGCCTATAGCTCTACCGCCCCTGCACTTAGTTAGCTACTGCTAGCTACATAGAGCTAGCTAGCGGTAAGGCTAGCAACCGCCGTCAAGCTGTTAACCCCGACGCTTTGTTAGCAATTTCTTTGTTTTTAAAGTAGACACTGTTACTGAGGCATTTTCTAATTTATCGCTGCTTCGTTTTCTGTATTCCACATTTTAGCCTAGCTAAGCATTTGACTACTGCTAGCTGCTGTTTTCTAATAGTTATAGTATTTCCCAGGAACAGTTCGCTGATACACCTATTCCAAATAGGTAAGGGATTCATCCGATTGAAAACATTAAATAAATAAAATCTTAATGGGTGATTGTTTGTTAGCTATAGTCCACGTTTTCCCACCAACCCAACCGTCATAGAGCCAGTTGCAGTTCTGGCCATTACCACCAGTTGTCTCCAAGTAGCATTAACCAGAAGAATTTACTTTTTTATATAATGTGTCTCTGATAAACAATGGAAATGAAAAACACGACAGTGAAAAATAACCTGTTAGAAATATTTTCAACAACAAAATTTGAAGGCAAAATGTTTTTGATTCAGATCAAATAACATCTGTGGTGTCATATATGAATAAAGTGCTTTATTTTTTAGAATTTTCATATAAGATTATGTGAAAATATTACAGTAATTTACAGGCAGTGTATGCAGACATTTATAAATGACATGAGAAAATAAGTCATGTGCTTTGAAGGGGAACTATGCAAGTCTGGTCACTTTTTCACTGTTGTGCCAACCCTTTTCAAAAAGGGAATGCGTGGATCGGTGGATAAATTATTCATACACATATTACAGGTAATACTCAGAAAATTAGAATATCGTGAAAACGTTCATTCATTTAAGTAATTCAACTTAAAAGGTGAAATGAATATATTATTTAGACTCATAACAGGCATTGCAAGATATTTCAAGCTTTTATTTGTTAGATTTTTGATTATTATGGCTTACAGCTTATGAAAACCCCAAAATCAGAATCTCAAAAAATTTGAATATCGTGAAAAAGTTCAATGTTGTAGCTCAAATTGTCAGCCAATTAATCCAAAACACCTGCAAAGGGTTCCTGAGCCTTTAAAAGCTCTCTGTCTGGTTCAGTACAGTTCGCAATCATGGGGAAGTGAATGAACTTTTTCACGATATTCTAATTTTCTGAGTATTACCTGTATATGTGTATATTTGTATAGTTGTATATAAGAGATTACGGGTTACAGAGCCCGGCGCCACCAAGACAATATCCGGGACACCGGGTTAGAGGCTCTGAACTTGCAAGGTTGGTTTTCAGCCAAGAGACGCCCAGTGGAAGGCAAAGAGTCTCCATTCTCCCTGGAACAAGTCATTTAACCATTACAATTAGTCCACAGCTGTTTAATACATTCATTATTTAAATTTAATAACGGTAGAAAGTCTTGCATAGTTCCTCTTTAACTACATTAGGCTACATTTCTGGTACAAGTGTGAAATGTGAGTCGGAAGGAAATGTGTTGGTATTAGACATTATACAGTGAATAAACATCAGGGCATCAGAGTATGAACACTACAGGTCAGATATCAAAAGACTGATTGTTTTTATCTTTTTTCTTCAACGTTTCTACTTTTTTTTATACATAAGGCACTTTTTTTGATGATGCTACATGAAAAACCAGAGCTTAAAGTGAGGAAGGAAAGTTGAAGCACAACTTCCACAGCCATAAAGAACAGCCTGTCCAATAAACCCATGTTTCAAACCATTCATCGCTCATTAAACAGTGCCTATAGCAGAATAAGCCACTGGTGTCAAACTACTGATAATAAGTCCAAAGATGGTGATGATATTATACAAAAAATAACAGCCTATACACTGCAGTGATTTATCAAAGTAGCTTGGTTTCCTGTATTGTTGAACTGAAGTCTACTACAGTCTTTATTAGTAACATAGGTCTACTTGATTAATACAAAGTATACGATTCCTTATTGCGGTGTAGTCAAACTCTTTCTGTGACCAAAAAATATATATGAATATTTTCCATAGAATTTGAGTCCAAGCATAACTTTCACAGTAACAAAGAAGAGCCTGTCCAATAAACCGGCATTGAAAACTTTTCAACACTCGTTAAAAACACACACACTGATTATTAGTCCAAAGATGGTGACAATATCATAAAAACAAAGACTAACAACCTATATACTCCAGTGATTTATCAAAGTAGCTTGGTTTCCTGTATTATTGAGCTGAAGATTACACTATAGTTTCAATCAGTAATGTAGGTCTACTAGATTAATAAAATAGTATAGGATTCCTTATTGCTGTATACATGTAGTCAAACTCTTTCTGTGACAAAAAAAAATACATACAAATATTTTCCATAGAAATATGAGTCCAAGCACAACTTTCACATCCATAAAGAACAGCCTATCCAATAAACCCACGTTTAAAATCTGTCATCACTCGTAATCAAACCACTGATAACTAATCCAAAGATGGTGACGATGTTGTAAAAACAAAAACTAACAGTATGATAAATACAAAATAGAGCCTTTATTATAGCTGTAATAGCTGTACATGTATTACCCCCCCCCCCCATACACACACACACACACACACACACACACACACACACACACACACACACACACACACACACACACACACACACACACACACACACACACACACACACACACACACACACACTCCTCTTCAGTCCATTCTCCACCTGTGGAGTGAAGCAGACAGACGTCAGATCAGACTTGATGCTACGACACATAACAAACTCTGATTGGCTAATGTTCTCTCTCGGTAAGGACTGACTCCGCCCCTCTACTGACCTCACAGTCTCCAGTTTATAGTCTGGACTGGCCACAAGGTCCCACAGCTGCTTCATGTCAGAGTACTCCATGTGGTTTCCTCTCAGGTCCAGGTGTCTCAGGTGGGAGGGGTTGGACTTCAGAGCTGAGACCAGATGGACACAGCTCTTCTCTGTCAACTTGCAGTATCTCAATCTGAAAACGAAAAGATGAGGACAAAAACACTGATTATCAATCACATGTGTCCTTATCAACCTGACTCATGGTGGTTCTTAACAGAGATTTCATCAGCTCCAGTAAACTGACCTCAGAGTCTCCAGTTTACAGTGTGGACTCCCCAGTCCAGCAGACAGAAGCATTACTCCGATGTCCCGTATACTGTAGTTGTAACTCAGGTCCAGGTCTGTCAGGTGGGAGGGGTTGGACTTCAGAGCTGAGGCCACAACTTCACAGTGAGTCTGTAGGAGCCCACAAGCATTCAGTCTGTAATCAGAGAAAATATGAAATCTGTTAAAATCAAATCAGACAATGGACATCCAGATCATCTCCTTTAAAAGCTGCTCACAGAAAACTCTAACTGAGGATTTGAAAATTGGACTGATTCCCAAGACACACACTGGGCCTGATGAAGAACTGTAATCTGGACCTTTTCAGGTACAGAAACAGAAGCTCAGGAGAACATGCCATCACAATACACATGCAAGAAAGACAGATTGACTGATCTGTTGATCAATAACCATAATGATCATGTCTGGACTCACCGAGCTTTCCTGCAGTTCCTCACAGCTGGGATCAGTCTCCGTCGTCCCTCCAATAATGTGTTGTACTTCTTCAGGTCCAACTGGTCCAGAACCTGCTCTGACATCAGCAGCATGTAGGCCAGAGCTGAACACTGGATCTCAGAGAGTTCCTCTGATCTGTTCTCTGACTTGAGGAACTGTTGGATCTCCTGATGAACTGACTGGTCCTTCATCTCCGTCAGACAGTGGAAGATGTTGATACTTCTGTCAGGAGAAATAAAATAACTGTTCATCTTCTTCAGGTCGTTGATGGTTCTCTGGATGGTTTCTGGACTGTTGTCTGTCTGACCCAGCAGACCTCCTAACAGCCTCTGGTTGGACTCCAGAGAGAGGCCATGAAGGAAGCGAACAAACAGGTCCAGGTGACCGTTTTTACTGCTGAGGGATTTCTTCAAGACTCTCTTCAGGAAGTCATCAAGGGTTGAATCAACATGTTGTTCTCCCAGGAACTTCTCAAGGACCTGTGTGTTCCTGTTGGTGAAACAGTGGAACATGTAGACTGCAGCCAGAAACTCCTGAACACTCAGATGAACAAAGCAGTAGACTGTTTTCTGGAAGATCACACTCTCTCTTTTGAAGATCTCAGTACAGAGTCCTGAGTTCACCAAGGCCTCTGTGACATCCAGACCACACTGCTCCAGGTCTTCTTGGTAGAACATGATGTTTCCTTCCTCCAGCTGTTCAAACGCCAGCCTCCCCAGCTTCAGAAGAACTTCCCTGTCGGCCCCCGTCAGCTCCTGTGGACTCGTCTCATGTCCTTCACCATACTTGTTCTTCTTCCTCTTTGTCTGGACCAGCAGGAAGTGCGAGTACATGTCAGTCGTGGTCTTGGGCAGCTCTCCTCTCTGGTCTGTGGTCAACATGTGCTCCAGAACTGTAGCACTGATCCAGCAGAAGACTGGGACTTGACACATGATGTGGAGGCTCCTGGACGCCTTGATGTGTGAGATGATTCTGCTGGACAGATCTTCATCACTGGACCTCCTCCTGAAGTACTCCTCCATCTGGGCGTTAGTGAAGCCTCGGACCTCTGTTACCCTGTCAACACATGTAGAAGGGATCTGATTGGCTGCTGCAGGTCTGGAGGTGATCCAGACCAGAGCTGAGGGAAGCAGATTCCCCTGGATGAGGTTTGTCAGCAGCACGTTGACTGATGACGTCTGTGTGACATCAGACACAACCTCCCTGTTGTTGAAGTCTAGTGACAGTCGGCTTTCATCCAGGCCGTCAAAGATGAAGAGAAGTTTACAGACAGCCAGCTGCTCTGCTGTGACCTTCTGTAATGTTGGATGGAAAACATGGAGCAGCCTGAGAAGACTCAACCGCTGATCTCTGATCAGGTTCAGCTCCCTGAACGAAAGAGGAACCAGCAGACTGACATCTTGGTTCTCCAAGCCCTCGGCCCAGTCCAGAGTGAACTTCTGCACCCAGAAGGTTTTTCCAACGCCAGCGACGCCGTTGGTCAGAACCACCCTGATGGGTCTCTGTTGGACAGGTGAGACCGTAGAGACGTCCTCTCTCTGGTGGACGGGTAAGGCTTTAGGGATGTGACGTCTTCTTTGGTCAGGTAAGAATTTAAAGATGTCATATGTCTGTTGGATATGTGATGCTTTAGAGATGTCCTGTTTTTGTTGGACAGGTAATGTTTCAGAGATATGGCGTCTCTGTTGGTCAGGTAAGAGTACAGAGATGGCTTGTCTCCGTTTGACAGGTAAGGCTTTAGAGAACTTGTATCTCCATTTTACAGGTCGGGCTTTAGAGATGTTTCTACGTTTGACAGATGAGACATTTCTCTGTTGGACAGCTGAAACCGTAGAGACGTCCTCTCTCTGTTGGACAGGTGAGTCTTTAAAGATGTCGTTGCACTTGATTGGAGTGTCACGGAGGGTCTTCTTCTTGGACATTGTCTCCAGCTGTCTCACTTCATGTTGGGTATTAACCTCTTCACTCTGTCCCTCTGTGACGTAGAGCTCAGTGTAGACCTTGCTAAGATGGATTCCACTTCGTGTTCCGTCAGTTCCTTCAGTCACTCGTTCACATCTGCTCCTCAGACTGATCTTATGTTGATCTAAAACCTCCTGCAGACCACGATCTGCTGAGAGAGAAGAGACAGAGTCAGACTGAAGACAGAGAGTCTGACAATCTGATCAGATTATTTTCATCAACCACAGAAAAACTACAGACAACAAAGAGAAGGTTTGAATCATCATCTTAGATGTCAGCGCTGTGTGATGGAACAATGACTCTGGAGAAAACAACATGTCCTGGTTTCACAAATGACCACATCAGCAGACAGATGTTCAGTCTCACTTTGTCCACAGCTGCTCTGATTGGCTGTCTGCAGCTCACCTCTTCTGGGTCTTTTTCCACACTGGGGACAGGAGGGGGGTCCTGAATAACCAGACTGGTCCCAGTCTGAGGTGAAGCACCGTCTGCAGAACCAGTGTCCACAGCTGGTGGAGACTGGATCCTTCAGGACGTCCTGACAGAGACCACAGCAGGACAGCTGCTGGTCCACAGAGACACCACTCCTCTTCCTCCTGTCAAGACATTTCTGGATCAACAACATGTCACAGCTCCACATCTGAGCTCTGATTGGTTGTTAACCAGGGGGCGGGGCTTCAGTAAGCAGAGGAGCAGAGAGAGAGAAAGTAGAGGAAGACGAGTGTAGAGAGACCAGCTGAATGAAGACCTGGGGTCTCATTTATAAAACTGTGCGTGGGATCGTTACTAAAAGTGTACGCCCAAAAGCCAAGTTTTGTGTGCGCCAAAAATATTCAGATTTATAAAACCATGCGCACGCACACTTCTAAGCAAACTTCCCTTTATAAATCACAGAGTACCTACAAGTGACCCTTCGCGTAAGCCCTGCCCCCTTGGTTACTGTTGCTACGCCGGGCAAGCTTTCACTCCCAGCCATGCTCCTCGCAGTATTTGGTATCGATTTCAAAGGAAATATCAGCAGATTTCTGGATAAACTGTTCTGAGATAATAGAGAGAAGAAGTCACAAAGATCATTCATAGTTTTCAGTGACGTGACTCGTGCAGGAGGATAAAACATCTGTTCAACGACACGACTGGACAATGTACAGAGCAGCAGTAAGGACCGGTCATTTTACCATCTATCAACCCACGAAGACTTAGGTCATCTCACTGGTCATGAAACGTTGTCAAACTGCAAGTTTTTGGGCGATTGTGAACCACATACAGCTTTCGCTGCTGTTTTTTCTCTCCCACCGCTGTATCAGTCAGTGAAAGCAGTCCCTGCCTGGAGGATCCCTCGCCTAAAAGCCCAGGTAAGAGCCCTAAAAGTACAGCTGTCATTTCGGAGGTGAACATATGGTTATCCCCATATTTACACTTGCTCAAGTCGAAAAAAAAGTCAGCTCGCTTGCCAGGCCTATAGTTACGGTTGCTAACGTAGGATTGGACAATAGCCGTTGGCGAAGGGTCAAGTGTGCGCAGCTGAATCCGCTTCACGTTCCGCCCTGTACACGCCCTGTTTTAACCGCAGATGGTCAATGCAAACCACCACATGAATGCGATTTGCATGTAAATGAGCCTGATGTGCTCTTGTTCTTTCCGTGTTGTGAATTAGCTGCAGGTGGTGCAGGCTGTTAACGGCGTCAGCGGCACAGACACACGCATACACGCGGGTTTCAGTGCGCTGCCCTCTCAAATGCTGGACCCGGTTCGGCACATTTACAACAATGACAACAGTTCTAATCTGAAACGAGTTATTAACCATTCATCATGGTCTCCCTCTCCCTCCTTTCTCCTCCAGCGGTGCCGTGGTGCAGAATTATGCACGGGGCTCTCCGCTGTATTCATATATTTTCAGTAATTATACCGATCGATAAAACTTTGAATAATTAGCAGAATCAGTTACATTCTGAGGAATGATCAAACATGACACTTCTCTTACAAGAAAACAGAATGTAACAATTGTGCTAACGATTACTGGATTTTTTTCCCCAGGCTTTGAGATTATATTGACTCTCGATCATATGTTCACACAGTATCACAGGAACATATAGTTCTTTACACCGTGTATTTATTCTGCGCCGTCGTCTCCTCCTCCTGCGCTCTGGGAGTGGACAATATGACGGAGAGATGGTGGTGATTAAATATAGAGAAGGAATTTTGATTTTGAATTTTCAGTTAGATTCTAAGAAGATGTTTCTGAAACACCAGTCTGATGCAAAATAACGCTGTTGAATTAAATCACCGTGGCAACATGGATCTTGAAATTAGCGGCCGATAATAAAAACATAATTGTTCTTCTCACTCTCCATTTCCTGAGTCTGACTTCAGTTCACCACCACACCGTCTGTGTCGCCAATTCCCCTTTTCCATCACAACCTTGGCGTGGAAAGTCACGTACGCCACTTTCAGGCCCGTTTTGTGCGTACGCAACGGTTATAAATGAGACCCCTGGTCCTGAACTGGTCTGGTTTCTGTCTCTGTTTCTCTGTTGACCTTAAATCTGGACTCTAAAACAAACTCCCTGTTAGTTTGAGTCTCTTCAGTTCTGCGTCGTCTCGTCTGGTTTTTACTCCAAATGTGTGAAATGATGGAGAAACTGTTGGTGGTGTTTTCCTCTTTCAGACACTGATCATGTGTTTGATGTTGGTTCTGGACTGAGTCCTATCAGCTCTTTAACTAATGAGCTCCTCATCCAGACGCTGCTGTGTGGCTCTAATCAACCTGTGTTGGAGCTCTGATCCAGTGTGAGGAGACTGAAGCTGACAACAGAAGCTTCAGCAGCTCCACCTGAGCTTCACTACATGTTGTGGAGAAGCTCAGACAGTCACAGACAGGAAACAGGAAACACTGATCACTCCTGTCTGGTTCCTGACTTTTCAAAATAAAAGTCTTTGTGTATCAGCTGCTTTAGTCTCTACTGTGACTTCAGTTAAAGGCTCAGACGTGTGGGTCATTAAAGTGCTGGTGCAGCAACGTTCACACTGACTGAGGCCGATGACACAGGAACATGAGGACGCTGTGCTTCATCAGTCTGATGGACAGAGTGTGTGTGCATGTTTCTGTCTCTGAGGTTTGTTGTGAACCTGATGGATCTGGTTCCTGGTATCTCTCTGTTTCCTTCACATGAGTCTAACGACTGAATCATCTTCAGCTCAGTTTATAGAAGAAACCCTCTCTTACTTTTTGTCTGGAGGTTTAGGTCCAGATCCAGGTCCAGGTCTGAAGTAAATAGGTTCTGCTTTGGACCGGTCACTCTTCATGGACAGACAGATGGATCCTGGAGACTCTGCTCTCAGTCTCTGGTTCTGACCTCTGCAAACACAAACATGTTTTTATTTAGATCACATCGATCATTGATCAATACTCATCTGGCATCTGGAAATCAACCAATCCACCTTAAATGTCAGTATGAACTGAGCATGTCCCTTGTTTTTGAGCTCTCTACACCTCAGACATTTTAGTGATGATCAGATCTTCAAGTCTTCAGTTCAATTAACAGTAGAAACCGTCTCTTACTTTGTGTCTGATGGTCCTGGTCCAGGACCGAACCATGGAGGTTCATCTTTGGACCAGCCACTCTTCATAGACAGACAGATGGATCCAGAAGACGGTGGTCTGACATCCACACAGGGGGCAGCCATCTTCAGGGCTCCAGTCAGTCTGAGAGAGAGACCAGGAAGATTAGGACAAACAATCTGCTGAGGACACACAAGGAAAAATAACAGGAACCTTTTCATTAACACTCAGTAGCTGAAAGTAAGCTGCTGCTCTGTTTACTTTAAAATGGAGAAAAATAACAACACAATGTTCGACTAACGGCACAACATCACACATCTTTGTTCAGAGTTTCATCCTAAAATCGGCAATAAAAGCGGTGCTGTTTCACTATTTAACTAATTTTACAGCTGGCATGACCTAGGGCTGGGCGATAAAACGATAACGATATATATCGCGATATAACGTTACTCAATAGCAATATGAAACGTGGTCGATAGAAAGTCGATAGGTTTCATTCATTCATGTTTTGACAGAAAATAATTAACAGCCAATTAAAAGAGAGTTGCGCTGCGCTGGACCAATGGCTGAGCCAGCAGGTTAGGTTGACACAGCACAGGAAGACATTCAAGACAACACAACAACACGTGGTACCTAATGTTTGGGCTGCTGCAGCCGTGCGCGTCTGCAGCAGGACATCGCCGGAAAAAAAAGAGAGGGGATGAGTGTTGCCTCGAAAGAAAAAATGTAGGAGAACTTGGACGATTGACCGTGAAAACAGGCGTGGTACGTCATGTTTACATTAACCCCGAGATACAGTACTGTAAACAACGCTAAACTTTAACCACGGAGACAGCAGGCAGTCGGAGCGGCTCGCCGTCACACATCAAAGGGAGCGCAGTCACGGCGTGGCCGCTCCGCTGCTGCTGCTGCTGCTGCTGCTGCTGCTGCTGCTGCTGCTGCTGCTGCTGCTCACACTGGAGCGACTGTTGTGTTCACACTGACAGACGCACCGCAACTGTTCAACTGTGCCGACCTAAACACTGACCACTGGCGAAGCAAGCGCTAACAGCGACGATTACTCTTCCTTTTTCTTTTTCAGTCGGTTTTAGGCTGAGAATGATCGCTAATTAGACGGGCCACGTCAGGTCCAGGTTTTAATTTTCAGGTCCGTTTATAACTGTAGCAGCAGCAGAGAGATGGGGCAGCTCCTGTATGGGGAGTGTGGCTCTGATTTAACTCCTGTCTGATGTAATGTTAAAGAACACCTGAACAGCAGAGTGATAATGTCTGTAAAAAGACCCAGTGCTGTTGTACTGTTTATCAGCACTCATGTATGTCTCTTGTCCAATCAAATTATTTGGTTGGTAGGCCTATACTAACTGTTGTATAAATATAGGCTATAATACCAGTTTTATTTATCTGAAACTGTTATTACTCACTGCTTTTATTATATGTTCATCATTACATCTCCATGTTCAGTTTTTGACAGAAAATAAATATTTAAATCAAAAACTCACTTGTGAGTATGATAGAACATTTAGGCTTGACAAAAATAGTGACTTGAGTTATATCGTAATATATATCGATATCGACTGATATGAAAAAGATTATCGTGATAGGATTTTTTCTCATATCGCCCAGCCCTAGCATGACCTTTACTTTGAAAGTCCAGTGGAGCTGGATCAGAACAGAGCGTTTGACCGGAGGGAGAGATCACACTGATCCGCTGCTATTTACTTTCTCTCTGAGCGTCTCCGCCTAGGCTACAGATGTTCAGCTGAGAGGATACGCTGCTCACCTGTTGATCCGACTCACGTCAGGAGGTCATTTATTAGGCTATAGCCTAGGCTTAGGCTATATATTTTACTTTTCTCTAGAGTCTATGCAGACCACTGAAAGAAGTTGTGCGCTCGCAGCAGGGCAGATAATCAGATGGATAAACAGTAAAGTTAATAATTTCACTTTGATGTGGCCATGAATAAAGTATTTCAGTGTTTCTCCTGTTATATATCAGTTGCTCAAACACAAATCCTGAATAGGTCTACGCTGTTTTCACAGTTAAAATGGTCTTTGTATTGTCACACTCACATTCTATATTGCGATCAGCAAAATATATGAAAACAATATAAAACACAATTTAAAAATGACAGTTATTGTTGCTCTAGTTTATTTTGTTTAAATTTAAAAAAGCTGCTGCTCTGTCTACTCTAAAATGGAGAAACACAACAACAACCCTGCCTCTGGATTTACATAAAATACAAAAAAAGTCCAATACACTGAATATTAATAATAATAATGATAATAAATTGTATTTTGACTGAACATGCCTCAGTTCCAACCCCCCTATTAAAATAAACATGCCATTATCTGCATAATTTATCAACCTTTCTGAATGCACAAGACAAGAAGAAGCATCATCACATCAACACCGTCAACCCAGAGTCAAGATGTAAACCAGTTCACGTTGTAGATCGACAGATTCATGTTTAGTTTTTTTCACTCTTGACAAAACTCACTCTCACTCTTTACACTCTAGTTATAAAATTAATAACATAATAATAACAGCCCAATAATAGGCCCTGTGGCCCTAATAATAATAATGTTGTGTTCACACTCACCAGCTCAGATCAAACTTTACTGCTGCTCCGTTTCTTTAAAATGGCGTCTGACACAACAACAATAACAAAGACACGAACTAAACACTTGCTCCTCCCCTCTCAGTGTGTGTGTGTGTGTGTCCTTTTTAACCGGTTGCACCTTGTTATTAAAACTATGACTCTGGACAGAGTCACTCACTTCAACACTGCTCACATGATTTGACATGCAGCTACTGCTATTATCACTTCTATCATGACTAACAGGAGGAAAGTCCACCGGGATGGACAGGAGCTTTATCAACTACATCACACTCTGGTTTCTGTTTCCTTCTTTCCTCTCAGTTTCTCTGTGTGGACACAAGTTCACTCTGACAAACTCACTCTCACTCTTTACACTCTAATAATAATGATGATAATATTGTGTTCATGCTCTCCATGTCAGATCACACTTTACTGCTGCTCACTCACTTTAAAATGGCGTCTGACAACAACAGACACGAACTAAACACTTTCACTTTTGACTTGTGAAGGACTGAGTCTCTGAATTCAACACTGCTCACATGATTTTTCTTTTAAGAATATGAACTGTAAACAGACAAAATGTCCAGTGAGAAACTGACAAACAAATGGATACAATATGTAAGTCCAATGAAGAGAGCCCAGTTTAAAGAAGTTCACATTAATTTAGCTGTAATCCTGTGTTTACTTCTTGCTGCAGCTGAAGCTGAATTAAACAGTGACACATGAACGTCTACCTGAGTCTACACACAGAACAAAAAAACACAAGAGTAAGGACAAACTGTTCATGACAGATCCAAGTATATAATAGCAGGAATCACATGCACACACACACACACACAGTGGACAAACACACAGTGGACAAACTCGTCTCTTTCCACCTCCCTCCTCTGTCTGTAGCTCTCAGCTCATTGTTGAACCGTTCTTTCTCTCTCTGCTTCTTTAATCAGCACCATCTTAAAATCTCCTCCATGTTCCTCAGCTCAGAAAATCAACTGCGCCACAACAGAAGCAGAAACAGGAAGTGAAGTTTAGCTCAACTCTAAACACTGAGACAGTTTACAGGTTGACAGGTTTGTAGCTGCTCTAAACTCTGAGACAGACAACCAGCTGAGGACACACAAGGAACAATAACAGGAAACACACATTTAATTATTACTTTCACCTTCTCATTATAACACTCAGCAGCTGAAAGTGAACTGCTGCTGCTGTCTACTCTAAAATGGAGAAACACAAAAACACAGCGCCCTCCCCTCCCCCTCGCCATTATATACACAATTTATCAAACTTTCTGAATGCACAAGACAAGAAGAAGCATCATCACATCAACCCAGAGTCAAGATGTAAACCAGTTCACATTGGAGATGCACAGATTCATGTTTGTTTTTTTGGTATTGTTGTTTTTTAACAACTTCACAGGTGAATTTATCCCGTCCTCTTCTAACACACACACACACACACACACACACACACACACACACACACACACACACACACACACACACACACACACACACACACACACACACACACACACTTTGATGCATGAACATCTGGAGCAGCTCTCTCTGCTCCTTTAATCTTAAAACCTCCTCTTTGTTGCTTCGTTCACAAAACGACACACTCTGTTTCCTTCTTTCCTCTCAGTGTCTCTGTGTGGACACAAGTTCACTCTGACAAACTCACTCTCACTCTTTACACTCTAGTTATAACAATAATAATAACAGCCCAATAATAGGCCCTGTGGCCCTAATAATAATAATAATGTTGTGTTCACACTCACCAGCTCAAATCAAACTTTGCTGCTGCTCCGTCTCTTTAAAAATGTTGTCTGACAAAACAACAGACACGAACTCTGACTTCAACACTGCTGACATGATTTTACAGGCAGCCACTGTAAATATCACTTCTCTTGTGACTTTTATTGTTTTAACTGGAGGAAACTCCACCAGGAAGGACAGGAGCCAATCAGAGGGCCAGGAATAATAAGTGCGCAACAACACAAGTGCTGCTCGCTGCAGAACCACAAGGGTGGAGCTGCACCACAGGTCAGTTCCACCCACCAGTTCCAGCTCCGCCTCTCTGGAGGTACTGAGAGGAGAACAGGAAGTTATGTGACATTCAGCATCTCAACACTAAAAATAACAGAGACACACAGGCTGAGAGGGCATTGCCGCCAGATAAGAATATAAACTGTAAACAGACCGAATGAAATGAAAAGAAAATGGAATGAAAGGGAGAAAACATGACAGAGTAACACGGCGAATATCGCTAGTATATAGATTTTTTTTTTTTTTTAAGACGTTAGTTTAGGCGGCCGCCTTAACAGGAAAGCGCTGCGGGAAACCCTGGCCTCTGCGCGCACTGTGAAATTCCTGGATCGGCGCAAGATGGACGAAAGAGAAAACATTTGCCAAGAATGTTTTCATTCATCAAGAATGAAAGTCAGAGGTTGGAAGACGATCAGATACCATCGTAGTTCTGACCATAAACGGTGATCCGGCAGCGTTACTCCCATGACTCGCCGGGCAGCGTCCACTCGCCCAGCATTTACACCACTAATAATAATAACAAAATAACAATAAAGACAAAACAATATAATTATTGAAAATGGACTAATTAACAAGTGGGTAACGTAGATTCATCCACATTAATATGAGACTTTTTAAAAACCAAATAGAAACTCTTTCAACTAAGCAGGTTCATTTATATGTGAACACACCCTCTGTGTTTCTGACACAAGCTCACATTGTTTCACAAAGTCACTAGTTTACAGTGTTTACAAAGCTCTGTAATTAATTACTTCACCGACTAAATTACAAAGTCGTTCCCAGTGTGTATTTATACCGCTCCCCTCGACCAATCAGGAAGTCATACGTCATAACTTTCGAAAAAATGGCGCGATGCTTATGCCTTCACTACAGTATTGATAGTAATCACGGTGTTTTCTATCATCTTCAGACGGAGAAAATCTACGTTTTAATGCGGACGTCAAAATAACTTTTTGTACTAAACGAGGCTGACTGTATAATTAACAGGCTGTTAAGTCGCGGGTCAATAACAGGTCTGAACATCAGAAATTCCTAAAAGAGTAATAATGTGTGAACACTCACCAGCTCAGACTTAACTGCTGCTGCTCCGAACAGCAACAGGGAGCAGAGTACCGATCCACGGTGACCAGTCCTCCGTACTCCCTGGGAAACAGCCTGGATACGCGTTGCGTCCTCCATAATAAAGACACGGCGCTCAGTCACAGAGACCCGGCCGAGCAGCTCAGAGTCCAGCCGCTGATCCTCCGCGTAGAACCGAGTCGGTTGAGACGGTTCTGGTGTCTGACTCTCTGCTGAACGAAACAGAACCAGAACCCGCTGGGGGAATTAAAGCTCCTGACCGGGGGAATGACTCGGGATCGCTCAGCCGGAGCTGGACAGAGTTACTGGGGAGAGGGACGTCTGGAAACCTCTGCTACCACCGCCGCGAACTCCCCCTGTCACTTATGAAGTGAGACTTGAACTACTTTCGCTTTCAGCTGCTCCTCCCCTTCTAGTGTGTGTGTGTGTGTGTGTGTGTGTGTGTGTGTGTGTGTGTGTGTGTGTGTGTGTGTGTGTGAAAATTGTCACAACACCTTTTAAATGTAAAATGGTATAGAGCCACAGACGTTACACACAATATTTCCACTGTATCTTTACTGATTTTGATAGATAGATAGATAGATAGATAGATAGATAGATAGATAGATAGATAGATAGATAGATAGATAGATAGATAGATAGATAGACCTTATTGATTATTATTTATTATTATCCCAAGCTGGGAAATTACAATGCAGCAGCAGCATTACACACATACGATAACAACAGGATAAGAATATAAAGAACTAATTTACATAATAAAAAGCAAAATAGCAATAGCAAATAAAATGTCATATTAAATAATATATATAGCAAATATAATGTAATGTTGCAGTAGTAAATATTCATGTTTCCATCAAAGGTTGATGCAATAGACTGTATTGGCTGTGACGATGTTATGACCTTATGATGAAAACCTGCTACAGCTTATGTCATTTTCCTCTCCTCATATGTTGCAGCGTCAACCTCCTGTTTGATGCTTGCCCCGCCCACATACGTGATGTCACACCAATGAGGGCATGTCATTTTGATTACTGGGTTCCACGGCTAGGACTCCACATAAAAGTTTGTATTTTCACTCATCAGGAAAGAAAATAAAGTGTGTGTCGTTATACTGTCCCATTCAACCTTATGTCCCAATAATCACCCTGAAGTTTAAACTATAAATAATCATGACTCTTTGGTGGCTAATTGTGTTTTTTATGTGTAAACCCCATAGACTGTAAAAAAAAATGGACGTAGACTTCCGGTCTGAAAAGTGAAGCCAACGCGGAAGTAACTTTACTTGCAATCCCCCCGAGATCCGCTAGGGGTGTTTCCAAGAAGCCCTGGTTCCAATCCACTCCCATTCATTTTCAATCATGAAATACTCGATCAATAATTTTTTTTCACAACTGATAACGGTCTAAAAAGCTAAAGTTCCTCATCCTTAAATATGAACTGGTGGTCCATCTGAAAAAAATTATATAATTAATTAGATATTAATCCTTAAAGGTTGATATAACTGACCAATCACCTTCCAGCACGGAATATGATTGACAGCCTGATGACTGAGACGTCACAGGTCAGACACAGTGGATCAGACACCGAGGATTAACACCGGAGGGGACCTCCCGTCGTTTGCGTATTGTGTTCAGTCAGTTTTAATTTAATTTCTGATATTTTGTCGATATGTGTGGATGATAGATAGCACGGGTACAGTGTTGGCAGTTAATTAATTTCAGCCAGTTTTTCGTTTATGATTCGTCCGACGGTGCTAACAGACCGGAGGAAGCTGATATCACGATTTGGTGAGTAAGTTATTTTTTTCTTTTTCTGAATGTGTAAAAATTATATTTAATTTGTTGTATATTCCAGAAGACCACTGATTACTTTCCTGTGTGTTCTCCTGTGTGTTCTGACCGGAGAACATGAGACTGTCACCGTCCAAGACAAGTTAATTTATAGTTAATGTGAATAACCGATTCACTTTGCTACACGGCTAACGTTAGCTTGCCGTTAGCTCCGTGTTAGCTCCCGTGTTAGCCATGCTAACCGTTAGCTCGTCTCCGACTTTTACCGGACCGGGATAAATCCGGTTTAATATTTAACGACCACGGCGTCATGTTTAGCAGAACAGTGATCGGTAGGATCGGTCTACAAGCTGCAAAGCCCCCAGGTTTATCCATCAACTTGTTATCTTGCTCGTAACGTTATCATACTGTAACGTTACTGATAACTACAGGTGGGGATTTGTCATTTACTGCTGTAAAATCACACACAAAAAACTGAAGCAGACAGTCCTGCACCTCTCAACAATGTTTTAATTTAAGTTCTTGTGTTTTTCTGTGATTCTAAGGAGCCACTGTGAGAACTGAGTGACCGGTGCCAACAGAAGGAGGACATCATGTGTTGCTGTGATGATGATGAAACCAGAAAACCTCTGATGAGAGAACAGACCAACTGTTTTATTATTCTATGTCCACATTTGACCTCACACCTTTTAGGGTGAACCTAAAATTGACAGTGAAGATTTTGAAGCAGCTATTTTCATAGTCCAGTTAATACAAATGCTTTATTCAGTCAATGATTGTTATCATTGAACATGTAATAATAAAGAAAGTTACTGTGATTAAACTGTAGTATTTCTTTTACATATTTAACATAACCTCGTGGCCAATATAATGTGACACTTTGGTGAATTATTGTTTTCAGTATCATAGATTAGTTGACAAGAAACATCAGGAAAGCACAAGCTCTGATATTCATCTCTGGATGCTTTATTATCATTTCAAGGAGGGTAACAAGATTAAACATTTGTATTTTTCTTGTGTGTAATGAAAGCATACATAGAAATAGTCCTGTAAGTTTTTCCTGAATTAATTGATTACAGCAGTGTGTCTTGGCATTCATGTTACTGTACAGATCTGGCCCATTCAAAATCAGTGAAGCAATTCTTAGTAAATACATTAATTTCAGGTTTAAGATGCACTTATTTTAGCATTTTACAGCACTGAAAACGTTTTATAAGCTGTGGATGATGTTAAGGTGAGCCATACTGTCAAAAGACAAGCTTGTATTGTATTAGCTGAATTTCCAGTACATCATCATGTTGGTAACCTGCAAAAAAGACGTGCATATATATAATAGGAATGTAAAATAATAGCTAATAGCTGGGTGAATCTGCAGTGTAACGTGGTCGACAGGCTGCAGCAGCCGATCATCGGTGATGCAGGTGAGGTAACGTCAAGTCCAGGAGCCGTCACCCACCAGTCTCAGTCCATGACAGTTTAATGTGTTGCAGCTTTACAGTCTGAGACAGAAACTAGTCTCTGGGTTCTGTAAAACAATTTAAAACAATATCATAATACGTTTCACAGCTTTACATTAGCTTATTAATGCTAACATCGGCTACAATAACGTGTCACATTACTCCTCATGGGATCTTATGTAGGCTAGTTCAAACATGGACATGTATTTAATAAGCTTCTGAGATTACTTTCACCATTAAATATAAAGTTTACCTCGAGTTGTAGATGCTAACGGTGTTAGCAGCGTAGCCGCTCGGCAGTTAGCCGGTGTTGCTGGGTAAACTAGCAGCCTCGGAGACACGGGTCCGACCCGCCCCTCGACCTCCTTAGCTCCGCCCCCTCGTCCAAATATGGTTTCTTCTGGCTCCAAAAATCAAAAATGGCGGCGCCCTGAAAGCCAATCTCCTGGCTTCACAAACGGCCCTTCACAAACCAATGGGTGACGTCACGGAGGGTTGCCACCTGGTAAACCCTCACTACAGCCCTGATGAAGATGATGATGATGATGATATAACACCTTGTAAATATTGTGGCGCAGTTTCCCGTGGTGACCATCTCACCTCCAGACTCATCACCCTCCATGATGCTGATACCTGGCAGAGGCTGAAATCCTTCGGTCAGTGTTTTGTTTGCTCTTTGTGTTCAACGCCGTCCGCTAAGTGCTGCTCTTCCAGGGCGCATGGCGTCTGTCCGACTACCCATTTCTCCGACCATACATTTCTTTATTTTTGCGTCCATTAGTCCAACCTCCCATTTCTCCGACTTAAGTAGCCCTAACCCTTAACCTTACCCTAAACCTAACCTTAACACTATAGAATCGGTAGTCGGAAAAATGAGCTGTCGGACTTTTGGGCAGTCGGACTGATGTATGCTCCCCGCTTCTCCAGTAGCTCTAGCCTATAGCTACTGCCACTGTACTTAGCTAGCTACTGCTAGCTACGTAGGGCTAGCTCGCAGTAAGGCTAGTAACCGCCATCAAGCTGTTAACCCTGATGCTTTGTTAGCTCTTCCTTTGTTTTTAAAGTAGACACTGTTACTGAGGCATTTTCTAATTTATTGCTGCTTCGTTTTCTTTATTTCACATTTGAGCCTAGCTAAGCATTTGGCTACTGCTAGCTGCTGTTTTCTAATAGTTGGTAAGAGATTCATCCGATTGGAAACGTTAAATTATATAAGAAAATCTTAATTGGTAATCGTTGGCTAGTCCACGTTTTCCCACCAACCCGACCGTCACAGAGCCAGTTGCAGTTCTGTCCATTACTACCAGTTGTCTCCAAGTAGCATTAACCAGAAGAATTTACTTTTCTATATAATGTGTCTCTGATAAACATTGGAAATGAAAAACAAGACAATGAAAAATAATTAGAAATATTTTCAACAACAAAATTTCTAGGCAAAATGTTTTTGATTCAGATCAAATAACATCTGTAGAGTCAGATATAAAGTGCTTTATTTTT
The DNA here is from genome assembly GCF_905171665.1 of Trachurus trachurus. Lineage (NCBI taxonomy): Eukaryota > Metazoa > Chordata > Actinopteri > Carangiformes > Carangidae > Trachurus > Trachurus trachurus. The sequence goes on along the minus strand of NC_139897.1, from coordinate 35,075,051 downwards.
TTTTTGAATTTTCATATAACATTCTATGAAAATATTACAGTAACTTACAGGCAGTGTATACAGACATTTAGAAATTACATAAGAAAATAAGACATGTTTGTTGAAAGGGAACTATGCAAGTCTGGTCACCTTTTCACAGTTTTGCCAACCCTTTTTAAAAAAGGAATGCATGGATCGGTGTTATTCATATACATGTTAGGATGTGTATATTTGTATAGTCGTGTCTTTCAGAAACAAGAGATTACGGGTTACAGAGCCCGGTGCCACCAAGATAATATCTGGGACACCGGGTCAGAGGCTCCGAACTTGCAAGGTTGGTTTTCAGCCAAGAGACGCCCAGTGGAAGGCAAAGAGTCTCCATTCTCCCTGGAACAAGTCATTTAACCATTACAATTACTCCAAAGCTGTTTAATACATTAATTGTAAACAGTGAATAAACATCAAGGCATCAGTGTTTGAACACAGGTTAGATATCAAAAGATTGATTGTTTTTATCTTTTTTCTTCAACATTTCTACTTTATCAGTTAAAGATGCTACATGAAAAACCAGAACTTAAAGTGAGGAAGGAAAGTTCAAGCACAACTTCCACAGCCATAAAGAACAGCCTGTCCAATAAACCCACGTTTCAAACCTTCCATTGCTCATTAAACAGTGCATATAGCAGACTGGTGTCAAACTACTGATAATTAGTCCAAAGACTGTGACGATATTATACAAAGAATGACAGCCTATACACTGCAGTTATTTATCAAAGTAGCTTGGTTTCCTGTATTGTTGAACTGAAGTCTACTACAGTCTTTATTAGTAACATAGGTCTACTTGATTAATACAAAATATAGGATTCCTTATTGCAGTGTATGCATAGTCAAACTCTTTCTGTGACCAAAAAATATACATGAATATTTTCCATAGAATTTGAGTCCAAGCACAACGTTCACAGTCACAAAGAAGAGCCTGTCCAATAAACCTGCATTGAAAACCTTTCAACACTCGTAAAAAACACACTGATTATTAGTCCAAAGATGGTGACAATGTCATAAAAACAAAGACTAACAACATACATACTCCAGTGATTTATCAAAGTAGCTTGGTTTCCCGTATTATTGAGCTGAAGATTACACTATGGTTTCAATCAGTAACGTAGGTCTGCTTGATTAATACAAAGTATAGGGTTCCTTATACATACATAGTCAAACTCCTTCTGTGACAAAAAAATACGCAAGAATATTTTTCATAGAAATATGAGTCCAAATACAACTTTTACAGCCATAAAGAATAGCCTGTCCAATAAACCCACATTTCAAACCTTTCAACACTTGTTATCCAACCACTGATAATTAGTCCAAATACGGTGATGATGTTATGGAAACAAAGACTAACAGCCTATATACTGCAGTGCTTTACCAAAGTAGCAATAGTAGTATTATTGAGCTGGAGATTACATTATGGTTTCAATCAATAACGTACATCTACTTGATTAATAACAAAGTATATTGTTCCGTATTGCTGCATACATGTCTACTCTTTCTCTTTCTGACAGTTTATCATTTAAAATCTAACATGCACAGTGCCAGAAAACATTTAAGCCCTGATACAGTTCTATTTTATTTTCCTTTAGCCCCGCCCTCTCTCACCGCAGAGTGACATGATTGGCTCCTTATGTTGTTGTGATGTATGAAACTCTGACTGATTCTGTGTTTATGAGACTGTCATTGGTTCAAGGTGGAAACACTCAGTCATGGTGCTAAACAATAGTTCACTTGTGTGTCTAGTCCACTGCAACACACACGCACACGCACACGCACACACACACACACACACACACACACACACACACACACACACACACACACACACACACACACACACACACACACACACACACACACACACACACACACACACACACACACACACACACACACACACACACACTCCTCTTCAGTCCTTTTCTCTCCACCTGTGGAGTGAAGCAGACATCAGATCAGACTTGATGCTACGACACATGACAAACACGATCACAAAAAGCCAAAAAGCTTCTGACTGCTCTGATTGGCTATGGTCTCTGTGAGTAAGGACTGACTCTGCCCCTCTACTGACCTCACAGTCTCCAGTTTATAGTCTGGACTGGCCACAAGGCCCAACAGCTGCTTCATGTCAGAGTCCTCCAGGTTGTTTCCTCTCAGGTCCAGGTGTCTCAGGTGGGAGGGGTTGGACTTCAGAGCTGAGACCAGATAGACACAGCTCCTCCCTGTCAACCTGCAGTGACTCAATCTGTAAGAACAAAAGATATTCATGAAATCACATGTGTCCTAATCAACCGGACTCATGGTGGTTCTTAACAAGAGATTTCATCAGCTCCAGTCGGTGAACTGACCTCAGAGTCTCCAGTTTACAGTGTGGACTCTCCAGTCCATCAGTCAGAAGCATTACTCCAAAGTCCCGTATACTGTAGTTGTTACTCAGGTCCAGTTCTGTCAGGTGGGAGGGGTTGGACTTCAGAGCTGAGGCCACAACTTCACAGTGAGTCTTTAAGAGCCCACAATAATTCAGTCTGTAATCAGAGAAAATATTACATCTGTTAAAATCAAATCAGACAATGGATATGAGGATCATCTCCTTAAAAAGCTGCTCACAAAAAACTCCAACTGCTCCAAACAACAAGTTTACAGGAGTTTATAGGATCTGAAGACTGGACTGATCCCCAAGACACACACTCGGTCTGATCTAGATCGGTAATCTGGACCTTTTCAATTCAGAACCTCTGGAGAGCATGTCATCACAATATACATGCAAGAAAGCAATATGCCAAACAAAAGATATAATGTGTATTAATTTTTTTTTTAAAGTATATTTTGGGGCTTTTTGCCTTTATTTGATAGTCCACGGTAGAGATAAACAGGAAATGGGGAGGCAGAGAGAGGGGGAATGACATGCAGGAAAGGGCTGCCCGACACGGGATTCGAACCCGGGCCGCCTGCGGTGAGGACTGCAGCCTCTACATGGGGCGGCCGCTTTAACCACTGCACCACGCACCGCCCCATTGTGTATGAATTTGACTGATCTGTTGATTTGTTTTGTATCGATTCATTTCGTATACAATATGTGTTCTTCATAGTTGGTTTGTATAGTCACTTATGGAAATCTAAGACCCTAGGAAGAATAGTTGCTGCTTTGTGAAAGCTAATGGGGATCTTAAACTAAACTAAATCAATACCGATAATGATCATGTTTGGACTCACCGAGCCTTCCTGCAGTTTCTCACAGCTGGGATGAGTCTCTGTCGTCCCTCTGGTGATGTGTTGTACTTGTCCAGGTTGAACTGGTCCAGAACCTGCTCTGACATCTGCAGCATGTAGGCCAGAGCTGAACACTGGATCACAGAGAGTTTCTTCTTTGATCTTTTCTCTGACTTGAGGAACTGTTGGATCTCCTGATGAACTGACTGGTCCTTCATCTCCGTCAGACAGTGGAAGATGTTGATGCTTCTGTCAGGAGAAGTAAAATAACTGTTCATCTTCTTCAGGTTGTTGATGGTTCTCTGGATGGTTTCTGGACTGTTGTCTGTCTGACCCAGCAGACCTCCTAACAGCCTCTGGTTGGACTCCAGAGAGAGGCCATGAAGGAAGCGAACAAACAGGTCCAGGTGACCGTTTCTACTTCTGAGGGATTTCTTCAAGACTCTCTTCAGGAAGTCATCAAGAGTTAAATCATCATGTTGTTTTCCCAAGAACTTCTTGAGGACCTGTGTGTTCCTGTTGGTGAAACAGTGGAACATGTAGACTGCAGCCAGAAACTCCTGAACACTCAGATGAACAAAGCAGTAGACTGTTTTCTGGAAGATCACACTCTCTCTTTTGAAGATCTCAGTACAGAGTCCTGAGTTCACCAAGGCCTCTGTGACATCCAGACCACACTGCTCCAGGTCTTCTTGGTAGAACATGATGTTTCCTTCCTGCAGCTGTTCAAACGCCAGCCTCCCCAGCTTCAGAAGAACTTCCCTGTCTGCCTCCGTCAGCTCCTGTGGACTCGTCTCATGTCCTTCACCGTACTTGTTGTTCTTCCTCTTTGTCTGGACCAGCAGGAAGTGTGAGAACAGGTCAGTCGTGGTCTTGGGCAGCTCTCCTCTCTGGTCTGTGGTCAACATGTGCTCCAGAACTGTAGCACTGATCCAGCAGAAGACTGGGACTTGACACATGATGTGGAGGGTCCTGGACGTCTGGATGTGTGAGATGATTCTTCTGGACAGATCTTCATCACTGGACCTCCTCCTGAAGTACTCCTCCATCTGGGCGTCAGTGAAGCCTCGGACCTCTGTTACCCTGTCAACACATGTAGGAGGGATCTGATTGGCTGCTGCAGGTCTGGAGGTGATCCAGACCAGAGCCGAGGGAAGCAGATTCCCCTGGATGAGGTTTGTCAGCAGCACGTTGACTGATGACGTCTGTGTGACATCAGACACAACCTCCATGTTGTTGAAGTCCAGTGACAGTCGGCTTTCATCCAGGCCGTCAAAGATGAAGAGAAGTTTACAGACAGCCAGCTGCTCTGCTGTGACCTTCTGTAATGTTGGATGGAAAACATGGAGCATCCTGAGAAGACTCAACCGCTGATCTCTGATCAGGTTCAGCTCCCTGAACGAAAGCAGAACCAGCAGACTGACATCTTGGTTCTCCAAGCCCTCGGCCCAGTCCAGAGTGAACTTCTGCACCAAGAAGGTTTTTCCAACGCCAGCGACGCCGTTGGTCAGAACCACTCTGATGGGTCTCTGTTGGACAGGTGAGACCGTAGAGACATCCTCTCTCTGTTGGACAAGTGAGACCGTAGAGACGTCCTCTCTCTGTTGGACAGGTGAGACCGTAGAGACGTCCTCTCTCTGTTGGACAGGTGAGACCGTTGAGACGTCCTCTCTCTGTTGGACAGGTGAGACCGTAGAGACGTCCTCTCTCTGTTGGACAGGTGAGACCGTAGAGACGTCCTCTCTCTGTTGGACAGGTAAGTCTTTAAAGATGTCGTTGCACTTGATTGGAGTGTCATGGAGGGTCTTCTTCTTGGACGTTGTCTCCAGCTGTCTCACCTCATGTTGGGTATTAACCTCTTCACTCTGTCCCTCTGTGATGTAGAGCTCAGTGTAGACGCTGTTGAGGAGGGTTCCACTTCCTGTTCCACTTCCTGTTCCACTTCCTGTTCCCTCAGCTCCTTCAGTCACTCGTTCACATCTGCTCCTCAGACTGATCTTATGTTGATCTAAAACCTCCTGCAGACCACGATCTGCTGAGAGAGAAGAGACAGAGTCAGACTGAAGACAGAGAGTCTGACAATCTGATCAGATTATTTTCATCAGCTACAGAAAAACTACAGACAACAAAGAGAAGGTTTGAATCATCATCTTAAATGTCAGTGCTGTGTGATGGAACAATGACTCTGGAGAAAACAACAAATGACCACATCAGCAGACAGATGTTCAGTCTCACTTTGTCCACAGCTGCTCTGATTGGCTGTCTGCAGCTCACCTCTGGTTCTGGGTCTTTTTCCACACTGGGGACAGGAGGGGGGTCCTGAAGAACCAGACTGGTCCCAGTCTGAGGTGAAGCACTGTCTGCAGAACCAGTGTCCACAGCTGGTGGAGACTGGGTCCTTCAGGACGTCCTGACAGAGACCACAGCAGGACAGCTGCTGGTCCACAGAGACACCACTCCTCTTCCTCCTGTCAAGACATTTCTGGATCAACAATATGTCACAGCTCCACATCTGAGCTCTGATTGGTTAACCTCCTCAAGGGGGCGGGGCTTCAGTAAGCAGAGGAGCAGAGAGAGAGAAAGTAGAGGAAGACGAGTGTAGAGAGACGAGCTGAATGAAGACCTGGTCCTGAACTGGTCTGGTTTCTGTCTCTGTTTATCTTTTGACCTTAAAAATCTGGAGTCTAAATCAAACTCCCTGTTAGTTTGAGTCTCTTCAGTTCTGCGTCGTCTTGTCTGGTTTTTACTCCAAATGTGTGAAATGATTGAGAAGCTGTTGGTGGTGTTTTCCTCTCAACTTCTCTGTGACTCTTTCAGACACTGATCATGTGTTTGATGTTGGTCCTATCAGAGTCCCTCCAGGAATTCGCAATGTCACGATCGCAACAATTAACGCAAATTCAACCAATCCCTGTGAATTTGTGTGATCTTGCAATTTTGTACAATCACCACAACTTTTACGCAAATTGGACCAATTGTCGGTACTTTCCGCGAGTTACACAGCAGAGAGTGCCAGTCGGGACGAAGCGGTGGTTGAAAGTGAGTCCACGGAGGAATGCCGTGGCTGGGCTGACGGCAAGAAACTTGACACAATGCAAACCGCGAAATCGTGGAGGGACTGCTATCAGCTCTTTAACTAATGAGCTCCTCATCCAGACGCTGCTGTGTGACTCTAATGAACCTGTGTTGGAGCTCTGATCCAGTGTGAGGAGACTGAAGCTGACAACAGAAGCTTCAGCAGCTCCACCTGAGCTTCACTACATGTTGTGGAGAAGCTCAGTCACAGACAGGAAACAGGAAACACTGATCACTCCTGTCTGGTTCCTGACTTTTCAAAATAAAAGTCTCTGTGTATCAGCTGCTTTAATCTCTATTCTGGCTTCAGTTTATAGGCTCAGACATGTGGATCATTAAAGTGTCTCCTCCAACATGGAGACACTGTGTCTCTTCTCTGTCCTTCTGTCCACTGACAGCTCTACAGACAGGTGGAGCTCACACAGGTGTTGACATGAGATCAGCTAATTGTGGGTGTGTTGAATCCATCTACAGAAACTGTGGAGGTGGAGATGGGGCTGGTGTTGGTGCAGCAACGTTCACACTGACTGAGGCTGATGACACAGTAACATGAGGACGCTGTCCTTCATCAGTCTGATGGACTTACTTTGTGCCTGATGGTCCAGGTTCAGGACCGCTGTCGGGAGGATTCCATTCTTTTGACCAGTCACTCCTCAGAGAAGAACATCTCGATGCTGACAACTCCGATGTGACGTCCACACAGTCAGCCATCTTCAGGGCTCCAGTCAGTCTGAGAGAGAGGCCAGGAACACTGTCAGATCAGATGTTAGGACAATCCTTCTTTGTATGTTGGATAACAGCCTGGGCCTGAACACATCTAAATGTCATTATTCAGTTTAAGTGATAGTGACCCCTTGTGGTGACAGAAAACCTACTCGGAGAGGATCTTAAACAGTGAGGAGCTCACAAGGTGAGAGGAGGCTGCAGGTCAGGTTCAGACAGAATCTGTTGCTATTTCTAAAACTCTCTGAACTCTTCTCCTCAGATCCAGAGTCTCTGGTCAGCAAATGTTTCTGCAGGGATCCTACAAAGGTCCCTACTGCACTAAAGATACTGATGCTCCTCTCCGGTACATCTCAGTGTATGAAGTGTCTCACTAATGACTAAATGTAACGTGATGTAAACAGTGAACTGGAAACACACTGGTATGAACAGTGTGTGTGTGTGTGTCCATGTTTCTGTCTCTGAGGTTGGGTGTGCAATTTCAGAGTCTGATGGATCTGGTTCCTGGTTTCTCTCTGTTTCCTTCAAACGAGTCTAATGACTGAATCATCTTCAGCTCAGTTTACAGTAGAAACCATCTCTTACTGTGACTCTGAAGGTCCAGGTTTAGGACTGAAGTCTGGAGGATTCCATTCTTTGGACCAGCCACTCTCCATGGACAGACAGATGGATCCCGGAGACTCTTCTCTCAGACCTCTGCAAACACAAACATGTTTTTATTCACATCACACTGATCACTGATCAATACTCTGATCATAGAGTCATTTGCTGTGTCTCAATTCAAATACTTCCATACCTACACTAACTATTTTGAGTATGTAAGTGCGTTCACACTGGCAAGTATGTTAAAATGCAGTGTACTGTGAGAACCTGGATGGTGCACTCATAATAGTCAAAAAGCTGAGTGTGGATGGACACTTTCCACCCTCAATGATCGGCGTCTTGGCTACGTAGAGGAATATAATATATGTAAATCAACATACCGGTAAGTCGTGGGCAATATGACGATATTAGATCGTGAAGGATTAGAATGTGTTGACGATCTGCCAAAGCAGAGAGGTCGTAGCATCATTTATACATTGCTGTTCTATGCTCTTGCATGGAGGGCAGACGCATCAGTTTTTTTTCTTCTGCCACATCACACTGTTTGCTTCAGTCCACTTCAGTCCTAGAAGTTCTAGTCCCAGAGACAAAGCAATCAACCAATCTAATGGCCCTTTTCCACTACAAAGTTACAGCTCTACTTGGCTCGACTCTTCTCTACTCGACTCTGTTTAGGTCCTTTTCCATGACAGCTGAGTTCTTCATAGTTTCTCCTAAGCGTAGCCAGGGTCGTTATAGCACGGCAGCTACAGCCGCGTCGTCTCGCTCTCTTTATTCAATCCTCTCGTCAGCTCCAAACTCACCCGTCTGCACCTCGATACGGGCCACAGCGTGGTTTTCCACACAGCAGTCAATTAACTCATGTTAAATGAATATAACTGATTCTAGTGATTCAGAACTCTTAAAGAACTGCTTTGCCCAAATCTACTTCACAGCAGATGGGGAATCCTACTCTGATTGGCTAATGTTCTCTCTCAGTAAGGACTGACTCCGCCCCTCTACTGACCTCACAGTCTCCAGTTTATAGTCTGGATTCTCCATAAGCTCCCACAGCTGCTTCATGTCAGAGTCCTCCACGTGGTTTCCTCTCAGGTCCAGGTGTCTCAGGTGGGAAGGGTTGGACTTCAGAGCTGAGACCAGATAGACACAGCTCTTCCCTGTCAACCTGCAGTGACTTAATCTGAAAACGAAGATGAGGACAAAATCATTGATTATGAATCAGATGTGTCCTAATCAACCTGACTCGTGGTGGTTCATAACAGAGATTTAATCAGCTCCAGTCAGTGAACTGACCTCAGAGTCTCCAGTTTACAGTGTGGACTCCTCAGTCCATCAGACAGAAGCTTCACTCCTGAGTCCTGTATGTTGTAGTTGTGATTCAGGTCCAGCTCTGTCAGGTGGGAGGGGTTGGACTTAAGAGCTGAGGCCACAACTTCACAGTGAGTCTGTAGGAGCCCACAATAATTCAGCCTGTAATCAAAGAAAATATTAAATCTGTTAGAATCAAATCAGACAATGGACATCTAGATCATCTCCTTGAAAAGCTGCTCACAGAAAACTCCAACTACTTTAAACAACAAGTTAACAGGATCTGATCCTTAAGACACACATTGGGCCTGATGTAGAACTGTAATCTGGACCTTTTCAATACAGAACCTCAGGAGAACATGCCATCACAATACACAGGCAACAAAGAAACATTTCAAAGAACAGATAGTATCTGTGTATATCTGAATTTGACTCATCTGTTGATTAACATTCATATCGATCATGTCTGGACTCACCGAGCCTTCCTGCAGTTCCTCACAGCTGGGAGCAGTCTCCGTCGTCCCTCCTTTGATGTCTTGTACTTGTTCATGTCCAACTGGTCCAGAACCTGCTCTGACATCTGCAGCATGTAGGCCAGAGCTGAACACTGGATCTCAGAGAGTTTCTTCTTTGATCTGTTCTTTGACTTAAGGAACTGTTGGATCTGCTGATGAACTGACTGGTCCTTCATCTCCGTCAGACAGTGGAAGATGTTGATGCTTCTGTCAGGAGAAATAAAATAACTGTTCATCTCCTTCAGGTTGTTGATGGTTCTCTGGATGGTTCCTGGACTGTTGTCTGTCTGACCCAGCAGACCTCCTAACAGCCTCTGGTTGGACTCCAGAGAGAGGCCATGGAGGAAGCGAACAAACAGGTCCAGGTGACCGTTTCTACTTCTGAGGGATTTCTCCATGGCGCTCTGCAGGAAGTCACCCAGGGTTAAATCAGCATGATCTTTACCAATGAAGTTCTTGAGCACCTGTGTGTTCCTGTTGGTGAAACAGTGGGACATGTAGACTGCAGCCAGGAACTCCTGAACACTCAGATGAACAAAGCAGTAGACTGTTTTCTGGAAGATCACACTCTCTCTTTTGAAGATCTCAGTACAGATTCCTGAGTTCACCAAGGCCTCTGTGACATCCAGACCACACTGCTCCAGGTCTTCTTGGTAGAACATGATGTTTCCTTCCTGCAGCTGTTCAAACGCCAGCCTCCCCAGCTTCAGAAGAACTTCCCTGTCGGCCTCCGTCAGCTCCTGTGGACTCGTCTCATGTCCTTCACCGTACTTGTTCTTCTTCCTCTTTGTCTGGACAAGCAGGAAGTGTGAGAACAGGTCCGTCGTGGTCTTGGGCAGCTCTCCTCTCTGGTCTGTGGTCAACATGTGCTCCAGAACTGTAGCACTGATCCAGCAGAAGACTGGGACTTGACACATGATGTGGAGGGTCATGGACGTCTTGATGTGTGAGATGATTCTTCTGGACAGATCTTCATCACTGGACCTCCTCCTGAAGTACTCCTCCATCTGGGCGTCAGTGAAGCCTCGGACCTCTGTTACCCTGTGGACACATGTAGGAGGGATCTGATTGGCTGCTGCAGGTCTGGAGGTGATCCAGACCAGAGCCGAGGGAAGCAGATTCCCCTGGATGAGGTTTGTCAGCAGCACGTTGACTGATGACGTCTGTGTGACATCAGACACAACCTCCCTGTTGTTGAAGTCCAGTGACAGTCGGCTTTCATCCAGGCCATCAAAGATGAAGAGAAGTTTACAGACAGCCAGCTGCTCTGCTGTGACCTTCTGTAATGTTGGATGGAAAACATGGAGCAGCCTGAGAAGACTCAACCGCTGATCTCTGATCAGGTTCAGCTCCCTGAACGAAAGAGGAACCAGCAGACTGACATCTTGGTTCTCCAAGCCCTTGGCCCAGTCCAGAGTGAACTTCTGCACCCAGAAGGTTTTTCCAACGCCAGCGACGCCATTGGTCAGAACCACTCTGATGGGTCTCTGTTGGACAGGTGAGACTGTAGAGACTTCGTCTCTTTGTTGGACAGGTGAGACCGTAGAGACATCCTCTCTCTGTTGGACAGGTGAGTCTTTAAAGATGTCGTTGCACTTGATTGGAGTGTCATGGAGGGTCTTCTTCTTGGACATTGTCTCCAGCTGTCTCACTTCATGTTGGGTATTAACCTCTTCACTCTGTCCCTCTGTGATGTAGAGCTCAGTGTAGACCTTGCTAAAAGGGATTCCACTTCCTGTTCCCTCAGTTCCTTCAGTCACTCGTTCACATCTGCTCCTCAGACTGATCTTATGTTGATCTAAAACCTCCTGCAGACCACCATCTGCTGAGAGACAAGAGACAGAGTCAGACTGAACAAAGGGATGAATGCCTAATTTTGAGTAGATTTTGATAGGTCACCACTGAGTATCCCTGTTTAGAGGACTCTGGTGGATATATTTTCGATTTCTTTCGATTTTTTTTGTTTCTTTTTAATATTTGTATACTGTTTTTAATCTATTATTCTTATCTGAATATTATTCTAAGATGTTTTGACACTTATGTTGTTCACTATGTGATGTATTTGATCTGACATATGTGTACAACACAAGACATATTTGATCTTGTGGTGTTAATTACATGATATATGTGATATATTTGAACCATTGAATACGTGACTTTATGTTGTATAGGGTGGCCATCCTATTAAGTATGCAGGGTTTCCCGCAGCGCTTTCCTGTTAAGACGGCCGCCTTAACAACAAAGAGCTGCCGCCTAACGTCTTAAAAAAAAAAATGTAGCGATCGATACCCCCCCCCGGCGGACGATCATTCGCACACCGCATCCTCTCACACACATACACACCACGCGCCGCTCGTCAAAAACGTTAGTCAGGAGCCCTGATATGGGTCACACCCATTCAGCAGTCTCACGCTGAAGAAAGCCAAGGGCTGAGACACGCCCGTCAGGCACTGCCGTGCGTTTAATAAATGATTCAAGATTATTTTGTGAGTGCTGCCATTTCAGTTTTTTCAGAGTCAGACTGAAGACAGAGAGTCTGACAATCTGATCAGATTATTTTCATCAGCTACAGAAAAACTACAGACAACAAAGAGAAGGTTTGAATCATCATCTTAAATGTCAGTGCTGTGTGATGGAACAATGACTCTGGAGAAAACAACAGGTCCTGGTTTCACAAATGACCACATCAGCAGACAGATGTTCAGTTTCACTTTGTACACAGCTGCTCTGATTGGCTGTCTGCAGCTCACCTCTGGTTCTGGGTCTTTTTCCACACTGGGGACAGGAGGGGGGTCCTGAAGAACCAGACTGGTCCCAGTCTGAGGTGAAGCACTGTCTGCAGAACCAGTGTCCACAGCTGGTGGAGACTGGGTCCTTCAGGACGTCCTGACAGAGACCACAGCAGGACAGCTGCTGGTCCACAGAGACACCACTCCTCTTCCTCCTGTCAAGACATTTCTGGATCAACAACATGTCACAGCTCCACATCTGTGCTCTGATTGGTTAACCACCTCAAGGGCAAGGCAAGGCAAGGCAAGGCAAGCCAAGGCAATTTTATTTGTATAGCCCGTTTTTACAAACAGTTTGTCTCAAAGGGCTTCACATGGCATCGTAACAACATCCTCTGTCCTTAGACCCTCACATCCACTGAGGAAAAACTCCATGGAAAACCTTTTAACAGGGAAAAATCGGAGAAACCTCAGGGTGAGCAACAGAGGAGGGATCCCTCACCCAGGACGGACAGACGTGCAATAGATGTTGTTACAAGGGGGCGGGGCTTCAGTAACCAGAGGAGCAGAGAGAGAGAAAGTAGAGGAAGATGAGTGTAGAGAGACGAGCTGGATGAAGACCTGGTCCTGAACTGGTCTGGTTTCTGTCTCTGTTTATCTGTTGACCTTAAATCTGGAGTCTAAAACAAACTCCCTGTTAGTTTGAGTCTCTTCAGTTCTGCGTCGTCTCGTCTGGTTTTTACTCCAAATGTGTGAAATGATTGAGAAGCTGTTGGTGGTGTTTTCCTCTTTCAGACACTGATCATGTGTGTGATGTTGGTTCTGGAGTCCTATCAGCTCTTTAACTAATGAGCTCCTCATCCAGACGCTGCTGTGTGGCTCTAATCAACCTGTGTTGGAGCTCTGATCCAGTGTGAGGAGACTGAAGCTGACAACAGAAGCTTCAGCAGCTCCACCTGAGCTTCACTACATGTTGTGGAGAAGCTCAGTCAGTCACAGACAGGAAACAGGAAAACTGATAACTGCTGTCTGGTTCCTGACTTTTCAAAATAAAAGTCTCTGTGTAGTCATGTGTGTGCATGTTTCTGTCTCTGAGGTTTGTTGTGAACCTTCAGAGTCTGATGGATCTGGTTCCTGGTTTCTCTCTGTTTCCTTCACATGAGTCTAATGACTGAATCATCTTCAGCTCAGTTTACAGTAGAAACCGTCTCTTACCGTGACTCTGAAGATCCAGGTCGAGGTCCAAGACTGAAGACTGGAGGTTCAAGTTTGGACCAGTCACTCTTCATGGACAGACAGATGGATCCTGGAGACTCTGCTCTCAGGTTCTGGTTCTGACCTCTGCAAACACAAACATGTTTGTATTCACATCACATTGATCACTGATCACTACTCTGATCACATAGTCATTGTTAATGGTAAGCTATGATTTTTTGAGTGTTACCTAATGGGCTACATGACTGGCATTTAGAAATCAATCAATCCACCTTAAATATCAATATGAACTGAACATGTCCCTTATTTTTGGGCTCTCTACGCTTCAAACACTTTAGTGATGATCAGATCTTCAAGTGTGTGTGTGTTACTGTCTCTGAGTTCTGTGATGGATCTGGTTCCTGGTTTCTATTCCCTCATGTCTCATGACAGAATCATCTTCAGTTCAATTAACAGTGGAAACCGTCTCTTACTGTGACTCTGAAGGTCCAGGTTCAGGACTGAAGACTGGAGGTTCAAGTTTGGACCAGCCACTCTTCAGAGACAGACAGATGGATCCAGAAGACGGTGATCTGACGTCACCACAGTCAGCCATCTTCAGGGCTCCAGTCAGTCTGAGAGAGAGACCATGAACACTGACTGTCAGATTAGATGTTAGGACAGTCTTTTTTGTAAAAGAGCCGAGGCCTGAACATCTAAATGCCAGGCGCAGCGTGTTTGAAAAGTTTCCTGACTTCTTAAGTTCTTAAGTGGTCATCTTGTAGCTCCTGGCGAACATAATCCTGTCGTGTTTGTTAGGTCGCTGAGCAACTCGCACCATGTGCGCGATGCACACGTGTACCTGCGCCTGTCTGCACCATACCCCGCGGTGGGCGCAGCGCAAACCGTGTTTCGTTGTGAAAGCCCCTTAACTCAGGTGACAGAATAACAACAGTCTCAGTACAGATCAGCGGTCGCAAGAATGGGAAAGAGAGTTCGGAGCCCTGATACCTCCCAATGTGTGGGAGGAGAGTTTGGAGCACATCCATGAATGTTCTATAAACGTCCAACACTGTTTGATTCAATTTAAAATATTGCACAGACTTCATTACTCCCAAACAAAGCTGCATAGAATATTTCCTGAAGTCTCTCCTTTGTGTGAGAAATGTGAGTCCATGGAGGGTACCCTATCTCATAGTTTTGCTCTCTGCCCCAAACTTCAAAATTATTGGCATGAAATATTTTATTTCTTTTCGTTGATTTTGGGAATTCAATTAGACCCAGATCTTAGTTTAATAATTCTGGGAACATCTGAGGGGCTAAGGAAGCTAAACAGTGCACAACAACAACTTCTGGCATATGGCCTTATAACAGCAAAAAAACTGACCCTACTCAACTGGAAGAAGAAAGAGGTCCCCTCATTTAAACAATGGTTGACTGATTTGACAGACACTTTACATTTGGAGAGAATTCGATTTATTCTGAAAGACAAGTTGAAGGACTTTGATAAAATCTGGCAACCTTTGGTCTCTCATCTCGAAAGGCAATCTGATTAAGTTGGATGCTCTCATAGGGGGTGGGGTGGGGTGGGGGTACTCACGGTACTGGCCTTTTTTTTTTTTTTTTTTTTTTTGTCCTGTCTGTTTTGTTTTATCTGCCTTGTTGATGTTTACTTGTTGTACAGTTTTGTCATTAGTCCTTTTTGTCAGGGATTACTTTTCTCATCTTCTGTAAAAAAACATGGAAACGTAACTGTCAACTGTTAATTCCTCTGTTATGTGATCAGTTTCCTAATAAACATATTTGAAACAGATCAGCGGTCGCTGTTGCTGGTGTGTTTTTAAAATTAGCGGGTTTGATTCTTGTGTTCGACGTCGCGCTTGAGTGCTAGTGGAAAAAAAAAAAAAAAGGAAACACTGTAAACAGCAGCAGTTCAAAGTCTCACAGGTCTGTGGGAAGGTCTTACTGTGACTCTGAAGGTCCAGGTTCAGGACTGAAGACTGGAGGTTCAAGTTTGGACCAGCCACTCTTCATAGACAGACAGATGGATCCAGAAGACTGTGATCTGACGTCCACACGGGGGTCAGCCATCTTCAGGGCTCCAGTCAGTCTGCGAGAGAAACCAGGAACATTGACTGTCAGATCAGATGTTAGGACAATCTTTCAGATAAGAGCCCAGACCTGAACACATCTAAACGTCATTATTTAGTTTAAGTGACAGCGCCCCCTTGTGGTTTTCACCAGGCCCAGTGTGTGTGCAAAGTTTCCTGACTTTTAGCATGTTAAAGCCAAGAAACAGATGATTTATACTTTAATTAGAAAAGAATGAAAACAGATTCAGTAATTTATGAGTGACTCTTTTTAACAGAGCACCTCTCCAACCAGCCTCACTGAGTAATAAAACACTGATGAATAGGTGAATTATGACTAAAAACAAAAGTAAAACTATCAAAGTCAGACAGAACAACAACACTTCACACTCAGCTGAGTTTCTCTCTGACAGTGTTTTAGTCTTTGACCTCGACCTGAGGACACAGAGAGAGGAGCAGGGAAACTGTACAGATGTGCAGCTCAATATAAACAGCTGTAGTTTAAAGTCTCACAGGTCTGTAGAAGGTCTGAAGGTCCAGGTCCAGGTCTGAAGAGTGGAGGTGGGTTTGTGGATCAGAGGTGGACAGGCGGGTCCTGGAGACTGTGATCTGACCTCAACATGGTCTGAGAGAAACTAGGAACACTGTGGGATAACACACACACATAAAATAAACATGCCATTATTAGCATAATTTATAAAACTTTATGAATGCACAAGACAAGAAGAAGCATCATCACATCAACACGTCAACCCAGAGTCAAGATGTAAACCAGTTCACACTTTACTGCTGCTCCGTCTCTTTAAAATGGCAGCTGACACAACAACAACAACAAAGCCTAAACTAAACACGTTAAGTCCCCCCCCCCCATCTGTGTGTGTGTGTGTCCTGTTAAAACTTTGACTAATTTTGTCTGAAGCACATTGGTGCAACACTTCAACACTGCTGACATGATTTTACAGGCAGCCACTGTAAATATCACTTCTCTCATGACTTTTATTGTTTTACCTGGAGTAAAGTCCACCAGGATGGAGCCAATCAGAGGACAGGGAATTATCAACTACGCAACAACAGCAGCTGAACAGGAAGTGAAGTAACAGCCAGCAGCTCAACACTAACCACAGACTGAGAGGGCGTTCACCAGCACATAAGAATGTAAACAGACAAAATGTCCGCTGGGAAACCGACAAATGACTGATATGAAGAGAGCCTTTGGCTATTTAAAAGAAGTTACAGAAAAAACCAAAGTAGACACGCACATCACTCCAACGAGAGCAGGTGCTGAGTACAAACAATAAGCAAATAATTTCGAGCAATAAGTGTATGCTCTTTGTCTGAGCATACACTTACTGCTCGAAATGTACGTCACAATAAATGTATACGCTGAGTCCTGCAGAGTTGCGAGTACCTTTGTTTTCTTTTATTTAAAAGAAGTTCACATTAATTTAGCTGTAATCCTGTGTTTACTTCTTGCTGCTAAAAGAACCCGGAGCGAAAGAAAACTCTCACCTCTCCCACAGAGTAAGAAGAGAGAGAGAGAGTTCAGGCAGGACTTGGTCATTAAAAGATATGAACAATGTTATGTGTTTATATGTAATGCATAACCCCTGTTACACAGGCAACGACTGTAAATATCACTTCTCTCATGACTTTTATTGTTTTACCATTGTCCACCAGGATGTGCAGGAGCCAATCAGAGGACGGGGAATAAAACTATGTAACAACAGCAGCAGAACGAGGAAGTGAAGTGACGATCAGCTGATAAGAATATAAACAGTAGACAGACAAAATGTCAGCTGGTAATCAGACCAGAGAGACTTTATAAACCACTAATATGAACAGAGCATCTGAGTCCATCCTTAGTTAATGGATGATAAAGTAGTGAGTCTGAGTCTGAGCATCAAGTTCATGTTAATTCAGCTGTGATCATAATCCACAGTTGTTCACAGTGAGTCAGTTCATAATCAAACACCACATTCTGTGTTAGCACAGACACACAAACACACAGTTTAAAGTTAGAAACATGTGGAGCAGCTGTTCTCTCTCTGCTCCTTTAATCTTTAAACCTCCTCCATGTTCCTCAGATCAGAATATCAACTACGACACAAACTGGTTTCTGTTTCCTTCTTTCCTCTCAGTGTCTCTGTGTGGACACAAGTTCACTCTGACAAACTCACTCTCACTCTTTACACTCTGTAAATAATACAGTTAATAACAGTAATCTGTTAATAATTATAATAAAGTTGTGTTCACACTCACCAGCTCAGATCAAACTTTGCTGCTGCTCCGTTTCTTTGAAACAGGTCTGACACAAGAACAGTAACAAAGACACGCACTAAAGACTTGCTCCTCCCACTGAGTCTGTGTGTCATTTAACTTGTCCCCATCTGTCTTTATAGTAGGCTATATAGTTTAACTTCATGTTTTTTAATCCGACTCATATAACAAACTAATGTAGTTATGACACACGGACCCCTCTCTGGTGGTAGATGGTGTTTTCATGTCAATGATAGTAAATTCTAAACCGATAACTCTACTACACTACATTTCAAAGCCACTTTTCCTCAGCAGATACTCAGTTTCCTCAGTTGATACTATAGATCTAAACCCATAAATTGTAATGTATGTATGTATTAGGCTACCATGGATCAGATTTAATTATCTAAACAATAAAAATCCAATACCATAATATATCAGAGAGTAGCTCTACTCAGCATCAATAGCCTAAAGGTAATAACATTTATAGACAAAGCAAACAACTGTAGAGCAAACAGACAAAAATAAATAAATCAAAATAGAATATTATATAACATAGAAAGAAAGGACATAAACACAAGTCAATAGTAGGATTTTTTCTCAAGACCACATCTGCAGTGACATCTGTTTTTAAAAAAAAAAAAAAAAGCAAAAGCGCATGTGTCTCTGTCACAATTAAATAACTTAAAGATAATTAAATTGTTCTAACAGTATCTGCTTGTGTAACCATCAGCAGGTTCTGTGTTGTGTTATTCTGTTCAATCCAAACTAAGATTTTATATCAAATTATCTTTTTATTTTTAGTAGAGGAATAATGTAAATATCAAGTCACATTTTGATTTTTTCACAAGAACACATTAAACACAGTTCAAATGTTTCCAGTTGAACAGCTTTTTGATTCAGCAGCTTTACTTCTTGTTTGTTCAGTGTCTCTATTTCTCATTTCCTCTTTTTTGTTGGTGTTGTTCGTGTAAAAACTTCATTTCCCATAATCCGTAGCGGCTTCTCTCTGTCACATGACTGACAGCAGACGTCACATGACAACATGGCTGCCTCCGTCTCCAGCGAAGATTTCACCAACTTACAA
The DNA here is from genome assembly GCF_905171665.1 of Trachurus trachurus. Classification (NCBI taxonomy): domain Eukaryota; kingdom Metazoa; phylum Chordata; class Actinopteri; order Carangiformes; family Carangidae; genus Trachurus; species Trachurus trachurus. Next base: position 35,056,231 of record NC_139897.1, on the reverse strand, counting down.
CTTCTTCTAAAGGTATCGATAGATCGATCGATCAGCTCCGTGTTTTATAGATGATGTATCGATCCGTGATGCGTCATCTCTGCTTTCTGATGACGTCACAGCAGCTGATAGCGGTCTGTTAGCATCTGATTGGCTGCTCTGGTAGCATCTCTCTCTGCTGTCAGTCAGTCTGATGTTCAGTCTCTTTAGATTACAACAACAATGAGCCACTAGAAAGATAAAAACTAAACTGATGCTCAGTTAGTTTCACTAGGAGCTCAGTTAACTCACTTCAAAATGTAGGGACCAAACAAATATTCACATTTCCTTTTCATGCATGGAGCTTTATATCATGAACATGAACATACATATAGCCTACATACACATGTCTCTGCTGCTTCTGCACTTGGCACTTTTCACATTGCACTTTATTATTACATCACAATATCATAGGCCATTGTCTGTCTGTCTGCATATCTGTGCTTGTGTTTAATATCGTTGATGTCTGTGTTTTTTTTTTAATTTTAAATTTTTATGTTATAGCGTATGTGTGTGGTAGGCTACTAATTAAATATGTTGAATGTTAATTGCACATTTGGAGTTTGGGGAAACGTAATTTCGATCCCCTGTGTGATTGACAGTTACACAGTGTGATGTGTCAATAAAGTTTACTACTATATTACTACTTTACCTTTAGGGATGAATAAAGTATCTATCTATCTATCTATCTATCTATCTATCTATCTATCTATCTATCTATCTATCTATCTATCTATCTATGATCTATGAATCTATGATCCTCACACACATGATGTTGACGGTCAGCTGTGTCTCCTCAGGCTCCGTCTAAAGAAGCAGTGAGAGACGTTTGTGTCCAGAGTCACAGAGCTCCGAGTCCACGGCTCAGTGAGACGACTGCAGCTACGCTCAACATCCCAGCTGGACAGGCTGCACAGGTCGGTGAGACAGGTAGACAGACAGGTTGCACAGGTCAGTGTCATGGAGACAGGTAGACAGAGAGACAGGTAGAGAGACAGACAGACAGAGAGACAGAGTCCTTATCCAGACTGCAGCACAGATCTAACTAGAGCTGTCAGTTTCCCCCAAATCAGATTAGAGTTTCTAAAGCTTCTTATGTTAAATATTCTAATTATATTCACATTTTTAATGTTTTTTGTTTGTTTTTTTAACTCATCATATAGCTACACCTGTACTAGCTTTATTATTACGTCCTGCGTCCACTAAAGGGCATTCCAACCAAATCTGTTACAGTATGTAACATTTGCAACACACTGAAGTTTTACCAACTCAATATAAAACTTCAAGAAGGGAAATGGAAATATTCTAAGTAGTGGAGCAACGGATCACAGCTGATCTGTGATCAGCACCAAGTGGTCGCTGCTCGATGGATGAAAACAGAAAAAAAAGAAGTTGTGTATGTATCCATTTATTTATAAAGCACATTTAAATAAACACAAAGGTTTCCAAAGTGTTTTACAGTAAAAATAAAAACCATAAAACACTAAAAAAAGGAGGATAAAAACACAATAAACATAATAAATAGATGAATAGACTGTCCACCCCAGATGAAACCAGCATCTGTATAGTAGTGGAGGATCTTTGCCCAGAGTTTAACCTGTGTGTGTGTGTGTGTGTGTGTGTGTGTGTGTGTGTGTGTGTGTGTGTGTGTGTGTGTGTGTGTGTGTGTGTGTGTGTGTGTGTGTGTGTGTGTGTGTGTGTGTGTGTGCAGCTGGTCCAGTCGCTCCACCTCCTGTCCAATCACGTCCTCTTCTACAACCTCAGCTCTCCAGACCAGATCCTCAACCTCTTCCCTGAATCCTTCCACTCCAGCCTCAAGAACCTGCTCACCAAGATCCTGCTGGAGAACAGGTTCGATTCCCTCTGACACACACAGACACACACACAGACACACACACACACACACACACACACACACACACACACAACAAGATCAACACTAAGTTTCTAACACCTGTAGCGGCCGTCGCTAACAAACCAGATGTCATTTTAGTCACAGAAGTCCAGAGAAAGACGGTAAAACAATACCACATCACCATGACAACATATCGTCACATGTATTGTTTTGCCTCGTGCTGACGGACCACATGTTTACATAGAGGCTTGTATGTCGTCCGTCTGCCTTCTGCCCAATTTCACGTGAATGCAGCATGAAAAATACGATTGAGTTGCTTGAGATATACAACCACAACGCTAGATGGAGGAATTCCTACACAATGTCCCTTTAAAAGACGATACTGATGACATCACTTCCTGTGTGTTTCAGTCCAACATGGAGGACGGAAGCTGCCAGTGACCAGAGTGAGTAGAGTTCACACTCATTCATCTTCTACTGTGTCTACTGGTGTGTGTGTGTTAAAGGGATAGTATCATTTTTTTTTAAAGTGTGGTTGTATGATCTCCAAATAGCCCCTAAGTACTTTAATTGCAGTAGAAGACTCTCTGCACTCCTCCCGTTAGCAACGCCAGCCCATAATAGCCCTGCCCAGAGATTTACAACATACAGTGTTGTGAACAGACCCAAAGAAACGGCCTATTTTCACGGCCTAAAAGAGGTTTTACCTGAAAAAAAAATACCCAGTTCCATTGTTCACTATAATATAATTTTTTCCAGCCCTTCAAAGTGCAGGAAAAACACAGTTTTTATTTGGACCTAACCAACTGCTGATCGGCGGGCGCTAACCCTGGGCGGAGGGATACGTGAGTTGGTTAGGTCCAAATAAAAACTGTGTTTTTCCTGCACTTTGAAGGGCTGGAAAAAATTATATTATAGTGAACAATGGAACTGTGTATTTTTTTTCAGGTAAAACCTCTTTTAGGCCGTGAAAATAGGCCGTTTCTTTGGGAAAGTACTTAGGGGCTATTTGTAGATCATACAACCCCACTTTAAAAAAATGCTACTATCCCTTTAATGCTCTGAACTGTGTGTGTGTTAATTCTCTGTGTGTGTGTGTGTGTGTGTGTGTGTGTGTGTGTGTGTGTGTGTGTGTGTGTGTGTGTGTGTGTGTGTGTGTGTGTGTGTGTGTGTGTGTGTGTGTGTATGTGTGTGTGTGTGTGTGTGTGCAGTCTCTCTGCCTCAGCTGAAGGATCTGGACTGGAGAGTGGACATGGTGACCAGCTCAGACTCGGTCAGTCGTCTGTCCGTCCCGACCTGCCTGGTCCAGCTGCAGGTGGGTCACCGACATCGTACAGAACCTCACACCCAAAAGAAGAAAAAAACAGATCATGTTTTCAATATCACATCAGTCAAATAGACATATTAATACAACGTGTTTGCAGTAACACTAACAACAGCACATTGCTGCTGTGAAATCTGACATTTTACGCCTTAGATTTGATTGAATGAAGTTGGTATTAGTCTTTATATCAGTCATTCATTTAACAGGAACAAAACAGGGATAAGATATTAAACCTGCGAGACTGGATCATTGCTCAGATGTTAAAGGGACAACGAGGAGTTTTGGAAAAGCGAAGCGTTTTCACACTACATTTATGAGCCTCTGCGCGCACCGTACATTTCTTTGACCGGGCGCAAGACGGACTCATGTTTTCATTCATCAATAATTAAAGTCAGAGGTTCAAAGAGGTTCACATACCGTCGTAGTTCCGACCATAAATGGCGATGCGGCTGCGTTATTCTCATGATTCGCAACGAAGGAAACGCTGGTCGGCTCGACCAGCATTTCCGCCACCACTAATAATAACAAAATAACGATAGAGACAGAACGATGTATTTATCGAAAATGGGCCCATTAACAAGTGTGGGTAGCGGAGATTCATCCACATTAACGTGAGACTTTTTTATAACCGAATAGAAACTCCTCGTTGTCCCTTTAAATAGTGCTTTCTTAGATGGTATTTGAATGAGGACTTGCTGTTAGAAAGATAAGAAAGATAACTGTCTTTTTTGAAGCATTAGATTTTGGGCTTGGTGATGTAATCTGACCAACCACATGACATCACCATGCTGCAATGAAGCTGTACGACAGGACTCTTGGTTTTTCTTTAAAAACAGCTTTCTTCTTGTTGGCAGTCGTCTGTTGTCTCATTATTATATGTGTTTTTTTAATCTTTTACGCTTGTGGACCGGCCTGTCAACCTGAGCAGCGCTGAGAAGAGGGACAGATGGAAGTAGCTAAATGTCCAAAATAAAACATCCAATAGTGTAAATTAGACAAAATGCTCCTGAATGCAGCATAAACGTCTCTGTAGAAGTCCAGTGTCCTGATTGGCTGCTGGACTGTGTGTCTGTGTGTCACATGACCTGCTCTCATCAACCTGACCTGCTGGTTTCAGATGGAGGACCCGTGTCCGTCGCCAGGCAGCGAGTCCGTCTCCACGGTGACGGTGGAGCTGAGCCGGGAGTCTCTGGACACCATCCTGGACGGACTGGGTCGGATCAGAGACCAGCTGTCTGTGGTGGCCGCGAAATGAAGCTCCACCACGACTCAGCTTTCTGTTCTTTATTCTCACATTTTGTACATTCACTAATTCATCAGATTATTAATAATAAAAGAAATAACAAGTTACATTCAGTGTGTTGATATGAAAATAAACTCTTCTGACCTTCAATAATCAATCATCAATAGACGGGTTTCTGTGCAACGTGCAGCCAGGCGGCAGAAAGAGGGACATTTCTAATTTTCAACCGTAGTCTCTGGGGCAGGTGACTGCAGCACTACAATAATTAAAATGCATTAAAAAAGAAACAAAGACAAAACAGTGCTATGCCTACTTATAAAGTACAGCATACAATACAATATATTACAGTGCACTGCATACAATCAAATACCTCCATTACAGTTTCAGAACAGATGGTCACATACTTGACCGTCTCTCAACCATAAAACTACAAATAATATAAATTAAAAAAAATTAAAAAGTTTTGCACATACAGACTAAAGGCTATATGCACGCAAATCATCGTTTATATTACACACTGGGCTTCTCTATGAGATAACTGCTAATGTCGGGTCATATGACAGCTGGCCAGTTGGAAATCCATTCCTCACTGGGAATATTATAGCTATGGGTCTGATAAAAACCAAACTTATCAACCAGCGCATCCAGCGTTTACCTTAATTAACAGTAAAGAGAGGGAATGAGCTGCAGCAAAGGGCCACGGGGGGAATCGAACCGGTGCCGACTGCAGCAAGGACTATAACCTATACAACAGCTGGGTTTAAATCTGAACTCCTCTGTGTCTCTAACCCTCCTCTCCTCCATGTGCATAGCGCCCGTTATCTAAGATCCCAGATAGCGGGCGCTAAATTGCTCCTGGTAAAATTTTGCGTGTTTGGTTAGCGCATGAAAAACAGCTGATCTACTAAGAGAAACCCGCTAAATGACAGCACATGCAAACCGCAGTATTTAAATGAAGGTTTTGTGCGTGGATCTGATGGATTCATAGAGAGTCGTGGGACGCTCAGGACACACTGACCAGAGGGATCAAAGACGGGTGCTACCTGTCTGCTTCAGGATTGATTTTAAGATCCTTTTAATGGTTTTTAAAGCTCTTAATGGTCTCGGTCCCAGTTGCCTATCTGATTTGCTTTTAACATATGAACCCTCTAGAACTCTCAGGTCTTCAGGCAGCGGCCTTTTAATTATAAGTTGCGAACAAAACATATGGTGAGGCCTCATTTTATCATCACGGCCCACGCCTATGGAACCGATTGCCTGAGGACTTGAGGAGAGCAGAGAATCTGGACATTTTTAAAAGCAAACTGAAGACCTACCTTTTTAGCCTTGCTTTCAACTGATTCGTACTACTTCTATTATTCTGAAACATGCATTTAATTTAATTTATCTTATTTTCTTATTTATTTGTTTACTATTATTATCTTTTTTATTCTATTTTAATTCATCCATTCTTTTCTCTATTTTATCCCACTACACCTGTCTATTTTACCTAGTGTCTTTCTCCTCTTCTCAATTTTATCTATTTTACTTCATTTTATAGTGTTTTCCCCACTGCAAATGAGTGAGTATTAGATAGCGTTTCCCCGATAAAATCCAATGTTCTAAAATTATTGTGTGAATGTGTATGTGTTTGCGAATGTACTTATGTCTCCCTAACATGTGTCCCCTATGTTGCTTGTGTTTAACATGTGAAGCACTTTGAGCTGCCATGGGCATGAAAAGTGCTATACAAACAAAGCCTGATTGATTGATTGATTGATTGAAGGCAGAGGTGTCGTCTCTCAGTCCCGGTCCCGGTCCCGGTCCCGGTCCCGCAGCTGAGCAGCCAGGTGGAGGAGAGGGAGGAGAGGAGCACACAGGAGGAGAGGCGTGCGTTATGCGTAAAGGACTTTTAACACACCTGAAAAACTGCTACAGTTCGCTAGAATGACCCCGACGTGAGGAAATGTATTAATTCTGTAACCGGAGCCATTTGTGGCAAAGTCCTTTCACACCGACACCAGTCTCTGTTCAGATCAGTTCAGTTAAATTAAATTAAATTAACATTTGCGTAGGCTATCTGATTCTTGTGTCAGACGTCTCAGTCTGGCCAATCAGTGGCCGGCGGTCCGCTGATGTCACATCCGATACATTAGTATCGGCTCAACTCGTTCGGAACCTCGGTACCAAGGAAAGAACCTCAGGCCGGTGGCAGCACTGTGATCCCGTCCATGTCCAGCTCCACGGTGTGAACACTGAAGTCTCCCAGACCCTGAAACAGAACCACAACAGGTCAGACCAGCTGTGACCTCACACTGATGACATCACACTGAGCAGGTAGTGTATGTACCAGTGGCAATATTTTTTTTCGTAGGATAGGTCTGGGAAAGTCCCGCCTTCCCCGACTCTGATTGGCTAGATGAATTCTCCTCCGATTGACGTCATGTCACAACAGAACTGTAGTAAACTAAAATACACACCAACTGAAGCTTTTAGTGTAATCAGACGCCATGGCGTAGCGGTTTGCGTTTTCGCCTGCAGTGTGGTGAATCCCAGTTCGATCCCCGCTGGTTTCACATTCCGAAAAATTTAGTTTTTAAATTTATATTCCAAGTTTACATTTTGAGTTTGAGAGAAGTGTAATTGTGCCATTGGTTGGGTTTAGGCAATGAAGAAAGGAGTTGGTTAAGTTTAGTAAAAAGACCAGGTAGAGTGTAGACAGGCCAGATAAGTAGAGAGAGTCCATGTAGATCTAGAGGCACTTATCACACTTTGCCGACAGCCGGCGTTTCACAGCCGTTTCACAACCAAAACAAACAACCAATCAGGCGAGAGCCCTTCTAGCCAATCAGAGTCGAAAATGGAGCCCATCTAGCCAATCAGAGGCGGGAACGGCGGGACTTTCCCAGACCTATCCTACGAAAAAAAATATAGCGTACCGGTGTGTTGTTGAGGACGTGCAGCACCGCCTCCCGTTGCCGTGGTTCCCGGGTCAGCAGGTAGAGGAAGCCGCCTCCCCCGGCGCCGGCCAGACTCTGACCCAGGACCAGCGGCCTCAGAGCCTCCATCATGGTCCGCACCGAGGCCGGCTCGCAGCCCGGCGCCATCAGCTTCTTCTGCTGCCACGAGCGCTCCAGACAGCGGCCCAGACCCGACAGAGAGCCTGGAACAACCATCATCGATACCATATTCAATTATTACACATTATTGATCTCCCATTTGACTGTGACAGTAAACTAAAACACCACAAACTTATTACACCAGTCGGCTGCTGAATTACTGAACTAGTCTTTTATTGTGTTAGACCTCACTGCACCTTTAATATGTATAGTGTAGATGTAACTTCTTTTTTTTTGGAAATTTAAAGCAACATTGCAGAGTTTATCAGCCTTAAAATAATGTTTCCAGACTCATTGCAATGGTAGAAAAATGGTTAATAGGATGAATGGTGCTGCTGCTGCAGCCTGAGCCGGGTCGCGTCGGCTGAAACTGCACTATGTAACTGAACTCGGATCACCGCCAAAATATGACCAAACTCTCATTAAAACATATGGGATTAGAAAAGGGACAATGTAAGAGAGGTGTGAAAATAAGGACAGGTGTGAAAAAGTGTTTCTTTTTTCTTCACATTTACTCTACGGTAACTTTCTTTGAGAATGTCTGTCTATCTATGTCTCTGCCCCCTGGTGGAGAAGTATAGGAATGTTTTATACTGTTGGAAAACTGTACATGTAAAATGTTGAATAGGAATCAATAAAAAAACATGAATTAAAAAAAAAAAATTGGGAAAAATGCCTTGCTCCGGTCAGTCTTTTAGTAAAATGATAATTATGTCTGTAAAGGTCACTCAATCAAATGATAATTTATAGTTTTAAAGGGACAACGAGGAGTTTCTATTCGGTTATAAAAAAGTGTCACGTTAATGTGGATGAATCTCCGCTACCCACACTTGTTAATGGGCCCATTTTCGATAAATATATCGTTTTGTCTCTATCGTTATTTTGTTATTATTAGTGGTGGCGGAGATGCTGGTCGAGCCGACCAGCGTTTTTTACTTTCGGTTTCGCAACGAGTCATGAGAATAACGCAGCTGAATCGCCGTTTATGGTCGGAACTCCGACGGTAACCGAACCTCTTTGAACCTCTGACTTTAATTCTTGATGAATGAAAACATGAGTCCGTCTTGCGCCGGTCAAAAGAATTTTACGGTGCGCGCGGAGGCTCATAAATGTAGTGTGGAAACACTTCGCTTTTCCAAAACTCCTCGTTGTCCCTTTAAGTATCTCTTGCAAGTCCAGAGAACCACGGGCCTAGTGGACAGGTGTGTGTAGGTGTGTGTAGGTGTGTGTGTTGTGTCTCACCCTGTGAACACGCCCTAGCGCACTCCTCTGCCGTGGCGACCAGCTGCTGAGCGTTCTGGACCATGGAGGGAAGACGGCTGTACCAGCTCCGGACCACATCCTAAACACAACCACCATCATTACATCATTATTACATTATCATTACATAATCATTACATCATCATTACATCATTAGCCATGTTTCCATCCAAAACGATTCGAATTACTGGGAAATGCGCATTAAAATAAATTTGAATCCTGTGTGTTTCCATCTACAGTACGGACTTTGCCCCCCATGTGGGGCGGATAGCAATTTGAACACATTAGCGCGATCTAGCGCATATGTTTATTACCGTCACAACGCAACCTGTCGTGTCCATGTGTGTGTGTGTGAGAGAGAGATTTATTTTATTAATGGTAAACGCTGGATGCGCTGGTTGTAAGTAAGTTGTAAGTTTGGTTTTTACTGAGGAGGAACTATGAAGAAGAACTGTGCAGTAACATCATTCTGAAGGTGTGGGGGCTTTTATTTTGCGCCACAATCAAAGGGAAATCCTGATGTTGTCTTGTGAGTGAACTGCAAACACGGGAGCAGTTGGGGTGAAAGTGGCTACATCACTTAATTCGAATACAGCTGTTTCCATCCCTTTCCAGTCAACCAAAACCCGGCCATAGCAGCGTATTTCAGTTTGTGCGAATCAGGGGATTCTAATTCGAATTAGGGCGTTTCCATCATCATTTTCTGATGTGATACATCTAGATGCATCTAAACAGCTGATGGAAACATGGCTATTGACACCATGGAAACGGAGACTGACTGACAGGTGGACAGGACACTGACCTGCAGCAGGTTTCGGGCCAGACGCGTCTTCCCGGTGTAGACCAGCAGGAGGTGCTGGTCCAGAGAGACCAGGAAGTCCTGAGGAGGACGGAGACGCTCCACCTCCACCTGCAGAGGGAGCGACGCTCTGGACCGGCCCACCTTGACTCCACCCACCAGACCCCCCACCTGGTCCTGCCAGCCCCCACCTGCACACAGGAGGAGGAGAGTTCAGTCCAGACAGAGAGGCAACACAGAACCTGGTCTAGTCCAGTCCAACCAAACCCAGTCCAGCATTGAATCAGTTTATAAAAATGGTATCAACATCTACTCAGAGTGCAGCCAGAGGAGACTGTGTTGTCCCGTTTAGAAAGAGTTCTTTCAGCCAGTCTGTGTTTTCTATTAGAGCTGCTCTATTCCAACTCACATTAGAAACATTTCAAATTACGCCTCCTTTAAACACTTTTTTAAAAAGTGGCTAATTAGTGGTCAAGGCTGTGAACATTACATTTCCCGTCATGTTGTCTGTCAGTGTATTAATTGTCTAGTATTGTTGCTTTTTGTGCCTGGCTTCTAATGTGTCCAATGTGTATAATGTTATTGTGTACTTTTTTTTTTTTTTTTCCTGTTGGTGTTGCTGTTTAATGTTGCTTCTGTTTTGTCTGTAGCGGCTGTTTGAGTTCAGTTTTTAGTTTGTGTGTGTGTCTGCATGGACCTCCACTGAGCTCTCTGTCTTTGTCCACTATTCAGCTTTTTAATCATTGAATGTATTATTTGTATGTTGATAACCAAACATTTTTATTTATTTTCTTTTAGGGTGAAACATCAGTCAAGGGACAACAGATGTAAAATAGCCTTTTGGCTAATTCTGGCATGTTTACATTTGTTTAAATGTTTTTATTAATGTGGAATGTCCCTGATCCTTAAACCTTTAAATAAATAAAATAAACCCAACCCGGTCCAACCCATCCCATCCCAGTCCAGGTCCAGTCGGGACTCAGACTCACAGACCTGTGGTGAGGATCTGCTCCAGGTAGAGGATGGCGTGGATCAGTGAGTCTGTGTTGTAGGTGCGCCCTGTGCACCTGTAGACTGCAGCCAACAGCGCCCCCGCCAGGATGCTGCTGGTCCCTGCAGCACAACAACAACAACAACATGGGAATCAAACTCATGATCTTAAGGTCAAGACAGAGCTGATCAGACAGACACATGACTTTGGTGTTTCTACGGTAAATAATTTAGAAACACTTGTGAGTTATAAACATCGGTCCGTTCTGCTTCTCAGAAAATCTTTGTATTAGAGTTAATGAGGAGCAGAGAGAGACGTGGTCGCACTGAGAGGTTCACAGTTTAAATTCTGTAAGTCTCTCTGCTTTGTTGATTACATTGTTAGAGAGAGGACAAGTTTGTCTACAACTGTGGAAGAAATCATGTGTGTAGAGTGTAAATTGTGGCCGTGAGCAGCGTGGAAAGAGAAAAGTTTCAGACTATTTCAGACGACTTCTCCTACTAGCTGACACGAACATTCCGTGCAATACACACCCATTATAATCTCAACATGTCTCCTAAAATGATCATGGTCATTGAACAGGGATTGATCAAAAAGTGTAATACCTATCAAAGCGTGGATTAATACAACAATAGACGAGACCTGTGTCTACGTTTTACAGTTTAAATGGAGTCACTAGGTGAAAGTATGGTGGAGCGGTAGACGTTTGAAAAAGTCCAATAATTTGTTGTACCTCTTCCCATTCATTCTCTATGAGAAAATCTTCAGAACTTGAATTGCGGGAAATATTCGTACCCGTAGAGAAAAGTAATAGCACACTGATCCCTTTTCTATTCTCACCCAGTCCAGATCCAGTGGGCAGCAGTGACCAGCTGTGGAGCTCCACCCCCCCTCCCCACTGCTCCATCAGCTGCTGCCCCAGAGGATGCTGGGAGGAGAGGGACACCAGGCCGCTGCACACACACACGGCCTTCAGGAGCGCTCCTGGAACACACACACACACACACACACACACACACACACACACACACACACACACACACACACACACACACACACACACACACACACACACACACACACACACACACACACACACACACACACACACACACAAACAATAATAGAAAAGTATTTAGCAAAATAGGAAAACATGGTATATTTATATGTATAATATGTTGTATATTTTTATAGATATATATGTGTTATTATAATGTGTAAACTGCAGAATGAATCTACTATGCTGTAGAATGAATGTATATCCAATATGATATGAAGTGTAAGTTGATTGTGAAATAATGTATAATATGTAGATATGGATGCAATATGGTTTAGTAGCCTATGTGATGACTTACTAACAAAAAAATGGATAAAGCTCAGTAACAAAGTGAAAACGCTCACTCTGATTTTGTTTTGTTAGGTGAGGCATATACGTAGCTCACTTGTTTTTTGTATTTTCTTTGTTTTTTTTTCATATATAATGTCTCTGTTTTTGTATTATTGGATGTATATTTGATACTGTTGGACCCCAGGAAGAATAGCTGTGGCTTTGCCGCAGCTAATACCCAGGGGGCAAAGCAAAAAAACGGACACGGAGCGTTGTAAAAGGTTTGACACCAGAAATGATCTCTAGGAACTTCAAGGATTAAAACCTGGGTGGACAACCCGGTCAACTAGCTGCTGGAAAGCTACAGGGGCCAAAACCCCTTTCTGGGGTCATTTTGCTGGTGAAATGATGTAAATGCAAATATTTAGGTACTACAATGGCATAAATAGTCATACAACTATAACATTTGGCAGAGAGTATCTTGACACATAGGGGGAGGCATGAAAACAAGATTCTGGGGTTTGTTGCAACTCAATTTTAAGATATCTCCCTCAACATCCCAAAAAAGACCAAAAAAAGTACTGTTCGCCTGACAAATTCTCATGAAAATTATTATTTTTCAGCACTTTATGGAGAATATCTATGTCTAACATGTATATAGAAAACTTCCTTAATTCATAAGCTTCCATTTGAGTCCAAGATAGCCTTTCTATCTCAAAAGCCCCACTTGCTGTGGCCAACGGTCTTCTCTATCTATCTGTTCACTTAGAGGAGACCAGAAATACAATGGTTTCTGATCAGGCCAGTTAACATGTGGTTTTTCACAATAGGTGTTGCATTGTTTGGAGACAGCCTGTAGCTTTCCAGTAGCTAGTAGAAAGGCTATCTTGGACTCAAATGGAAGCTTATGAATTAAGGAAGTTTTCTATATACATGTTAGGCATAGATATTCTCCATAAAGTGCTGAAAAATAATAATTTTCATGAGAATTTGTCAGGCGAACAGTACTTTTTTTTGTGTCTTTTTTGGGATGTTGAGGGTGATATCTTAAAATCGAGTTGCAACAAACCCCAGAATCTTTTTTTCATGCCTCCCCCTATGTGTCAAGATACTCTCTGCCAAATGTTATATTTGTATGACTATTTATGCCATTGTAGTACCTAAATATTTGCATTTACATCATTTTGCCAGCAAAATGACCCAAGAAAGGGGTTTTGGCCCCTGTAGCTTTCCAGCAGCTACTTTGAAAACAGAAACAGTGAAAACAGTCCGTCTCCTACCGGGAGCGTGCGGCTGACAGTAGTCCCTCAGGTCGTCCAGACTGTCGCACGCCGTCTCCATGGCAACGCCGCTGTCCCTCCCCCCGGTGTGGCCGACCAGCAGGAGGCGGGGCTCCGCGATGCGCCGGGCTCTCGCTCCGATCGGACGCTTCCCGTCGACCCGGACGGCCGCGTTGGTCACCGAGCCGCCGTGTTCGAAGGCGATGGGCGGCGTGTCGCTCCACCCGCCTGAAACACACCATGACATCACAGGTCAAAGGTCACTGAGAATTAGGGCTGGGACGATATGCTTTTCTCCCGATTCGATTCTTCTATGATTTTTTTGGATGTCGATTAGATTTAAATTGCGATTCTACGATATTGCAGATTTTCTGAATTTTTTGTCTTTAAAGCTTCAGTTGGTAACAATTATTCAGTCATATTTGCTGAAACTGTCACTATATTCTGATAGTTGGACATTAAATGGGTAATTTAGGGCAAAATCCAACTCCTCTGGCTCCACCTACAGCCTGTAATCGTATTTGCCAGAATCCACCGCGACCGACGATTCTCCTCCAATCAGGTAGAGGGAGCAGGAGGAGCGGCCAATCGCAGCTCGTACACGTCGTAGTAAGCTGACGAAAGTGAAAGTAAAGTCCGCGATTTGGTCAGAAATTTCAAGACGATACACCTTCAGCTCCCTCTTTTCACTTCTGTCAACCCCCCTCCCCCTGTGTTGGGTGAGAGAGAGGCGAGATCGTTATGGAGTCTCCGGTTGCTATGGATACGGTACGTCTTCTGTGGATGCGTTTATGGCTAATTTGCGGAGTTTACTTTCACTTTCGTCAACTTACCAACTGTAGCTTTAACAGCAGTGAAACAGTTGAATGATTCTGATTGTCTACAGACTATTACAGGAAACATATTTCTTTCTTTAGTTTTTAAGATTTATTCAGCAGCAATATATATGTTGACTCTCTTTTCAAAAGCCTGGACTGCATAAAAGAGGCAAAAATAAAAGAGTATAGAAACAATAGGATTCTGAAACCTTTCTGACAAAATGAGATCTAGACGGAGGTAAACTGCTACATTTTAACATTTATCTGCACACAAACACTGTAGGAGCCTAGAAATTAACATACTCCATTATAAAGTGAACTTAAACCCTTTTCAAAACCTGGACTCTCTGGATGTCAAAGAGGCGAACAAATGCACATTGCACAATATTTAAAAAAAAAAAAAATCGATTTTTGAAAAAAAGAAATCGATTTAAAGGGACAACGAGGAGTTTCTATTTGGTTATAAAAAGTCTCATATTAATGTGGATGAATCTACGTTACCACTTGTTAATGGTCCATTGTAGATAAATCTATGGTTTTGTCTCTATGGTTATTTTGTTATTATTAGTGGTGGTGGAAATGCTGGGCGAGCCGACCAGCGTTTCTTTACTTTCGGTTTCGTGGCGAGTCATGAGAATAACGCCGCCGAATCTCCGTTTATGGTGGGAACTACGACGGTATGTGATCGTCTTCCAACCTCTGACTTTAATTCTTGATGAATGAAAACATGAGTCTGTCTTGCGCCGGTCAAAGAATTTCACGGTGCGGAGGCTCATAAATGTAGTGAGAAAACACTTCGCTTTGAGAAAACTCCTCATTGTCCCTTTAAGAAAAAAAAATCGATTTAAAAATTGTCAAAAAAAAATATCGCAATACTTATGTGAATGGATTTTTTCTCCCCCCTACTGAGAATCTTCCTGTGGACTCACCTGCCAGGTCGAGTCTGGCCGGACACTCCACTTCCTGCCACTGGCCGAGGGGCGGGGCTTCCCCCTGACCAATGGAGATGAACCTCTGCGATGACATCACGGCGCGACGCAGCAGCACCTGGCCGGCGCCCTCGTAGTGCCGCGCCGCCCGCACCAGCAGGTCCGGCCTGCTCAGCCAATGGGCTCGCTGCGCCGCCAGCGCCTCGACCCCGCCCCTCAGGTCGCCCCCCTCCAGCAGCGAGTAGGCGGAGCTCCACGCCTCGTTGGCCGCCGGCCCGCTCCGCAGACCGCCACGGCCCCCCGCCATCAGCACCAGCACGTCGGCGATGCACGACAGACAGCGAGCCGACACGCCCAGATCTGCTCCAAGCTCCGCCCCCTTCTCCCCGCTGCCCGCCGCAACTGAAGGAAAGAACAAGAAGGAGTTAAAGGAGAATTCCGTCCATTTTTGACCCTTTGTCCTGATGCAAAAAACACGACTAAAATTGATGCAGGCAAACCGGAGTTACCATGGCTACCCGGTGCTAGGGATAGCCACAACGCTAACCCATGGGGGCAATTCTTTCAACCACAACAAACACTCAGAAAACAATCAGATATCTCTGGTACATGACTGGAATCCTTAGTGTCCGACAACGGGAGGGTTTTAACAGCTGACGTCCTGCTGTTAACTTAGCTACCGTCGTTAGCTTAGCTACCGTCGTTAGCTTAGCTACCGTTAGCTGTCCCTGTCAGCTGAGCCACTGATGCTTTCTAGACACTGTGATTCCCCCCAACTGAATAAATACAACACATAGCAACACAAAACACACACAGAGAAATAGTAATGTTTCTTCAATCATTTCAGATTTGTCTAAACGGTGATAGGGCGTGAAAAATATGATATATAGCTAAACTCTCGTTCGTTACTATTGATCTCATTCAAATTACAGCTGGTTTTCTACCAGGAAGTAGAATGTAAACAACAAGGAGATTCGGTCTATTCTGTTTAAATAACGAAGTTCGTTCTGAGAGCGAGTTAAACTAATTGAACTCTTGTGTGACATCATCAGCGCTACGTGACTCACTGCTGTCCAGTGTCTGCAGCAGCGCCTCCTGCTGGCCCCCCAGCACCGCGGCCCTGAAGCAAGGCAGCAGCCCCACGTCGGAGCGCCTCCTCAGGGCCTCGGACACGCGCCTCCTCCCCGCCAGGAGCTGCAGCTCCTCCCTCCACCGGAGCTCCTCCTCCTGCTGCGTCAGGGACAGCACCTCCTTCAGGGACAGCCTCCACGCCTCCCTCCACCTGCCTGCTCCTCCTGCTGCTGCTCCTCCTCCTCCTCCCCCCAGCAGCCAGCCCACCCCCTCCTCCAGACCCACTGCTCCTCCTCTAGGGTGGAGAACCGGGAAGAGACGAGCTGAGAGGAGGGAGCGACGCTCTCCTCTGATCCACAGCTCCTCTGGCCTGAGAGGAGGAGGAGGAGGAGAGAGGAGGAGAGGAGGAGGAGGAGGAGGAGGAGGAGAGAGGAGGAGAGGAGGAGAGAGGAGGAGGAGGAGGAGAGAGGAGGAGAAGAGGAGGAGCAGGAGGAGGAGGAGGAGGAGGAGGAGGAGGAGGAGGAGGAGGAGAGAGGAGGAGAGGAGGAGAGAGGAGGAGGAGGAGGAGAGAGGAGGAGAGGAGGAGCAGGAGGAGGAGGAGGAGAAAGAAAAGGGGGAGATGAGGAGGAGGAGTTTTGTTAATTTCCGTCCATATTTAAAGGAGAACTCCGTCCATTTTTGACCCCTAAATCGTTGTCCTGCTGCAAAAAACGCGACTAAAATTGATGCAGGCAAACCAGAGTTACCATGGCTACCTGGCGCTAGGGATAGCTACAACGCTAACCTATAGGGGCAATTCTTTCAACCACAACAAACACTCAGAAAACAATCAGATATCTCTGGTCCATGACTGGAATCCTTAGAGACACCACTGAACTCATATAGTGTAGAGTAGCCTATAAACCGGTAGAAACAGGCTCTGTGATGGGATAGTAATGTCTTTCTGGGATGTTTCAGAGTTCAGCTATCTGAGGTGAGTGGCTACATGCAAAAACACAAAGTTTATACTGTTTCTACTCTGCACTATATGAGTTCAGTGGTGTCTCTAAGGATTCCAGTCATGTACCAGAGATATCTGATTGTTTTATGAGTGTTTGTTGTGGTTGAAAGAATTGCCCCCATGGGTTAGCGTTGTGGCTATCCCTAGCGCCGGGTAGCCATGGTAACTCGGTTTGCCTGCATAAATTTTAGTCACGTTTTTTGCAGCAGGACAACGATGTAGGGGTAAAAAATGACCGGAATTCTCCTTTAATTCGTCATCCTTTAACTTTTCAAAATAAAAGTCTTACTGAATTCCCGTCCTGCTGTAGAAAAGACTCCATGACTGGTTGAGGAAGGAGGAGCTACTGTCATCACAGGAGGCCTGAGGAGGAGGAGGAGGAGGAGGAGGAGGAGGAGGAGGAGGAGGAGGAGGAGGAATATATAAATATAAATGTATAATATATATTTATATAACATTTATATAATCTATATATAAATCTATAATAATCTCTGAGTATTTGACCTCCAGCTGGTCGTGAGCTCCCGTCACCGTGAACACGTTCAGCTTCAGCGCTCCCAGCTCGATGCTGTGTCCCTGGATGATGATGTCATCGGCCAGTCTCAGCATCCTGAGGCTCTGATTGGCCGAGGGCCGAAGGCCGGAGAGTAAACAGCCTGAGGGGACGAGCAGCGGCCCCTAGAGGTCAGAGGTCATTACTACAACAACAACAACAACAACGAGCAGCGGCCCCTAGAGGTCAGAGGTCAGAGGTTACACCAACAACAGCTGTGTGATGATGTCACCGGTGATGTCACCGCTCCTCACCTGCAGGTGGCAGTGCTGCACCACCGCTCCCGTCGCCACGGTGACGTCTCCCTCCAGGACGCTGTTGATGACTCGAGCTCCCGGACTCACGGCGCTCGCCGTCTGAACGGAGGAAACAGGAAGTGATGTCACCTGGCTGACGACGTCTCAAAGTTAACCTTTTTTTTCGAGAATTTTTGAAGTTTTTCGAGAATTTTTTACCAGTTTTTTTCTTATTGATTTTTCTTTTACTTTTTTTTTTTTTAACAAATTGTACCAATTTTTAAAAATATTTTTTTTACCAATTTCTTCTAGAATTTTCTTTTTAACTTTTTGAGAAATTTTATTACTATTTTTTTTAGTATTTTTTTTATTTTTTATTTTTTTTACCAATTTCTTCTTCTTTTTTTAACTTATTGAGAAATTTACCACTTTTTTCTAGAAATTTTTAACTTTTTTTTTAAGAAACCTTATCATTTTTTTCTGGATTTTTTTTTTTTTACTTTTGTTTTTGATAATTTTTACCACTTCTTTTTCTTATTGATTTTTTTTTTATTTATTTTTTTTTTTTTTTACAAATTTTACCCCTTTTTTTGTAATTTTTACCAATTTCTTTTAGAATTTTTTTTTAACTTTTTGAGAAATTTTACTACATTTTTTTTTTTTTAAACCAATTTCTTTCTTTTTTTTTTTTTTTTTTTTTTTAACTTTTTGAGAAATTTACCATTTTTTTCTAGAAATGTTTAAACATTTTTAGAAACAATGTACCAGTTTCTTCTAGAAATTTCTCAACAATATTTCCAAAGATTCACGCCATTGGCCCTAATTTGAACGTACATTGAGTAAAAAAGTAATGTTCTCAAGTCTCAACAACTAAATATTTGTGTATTTCTGGTTTTGGTCCAATCGGTGTCCGTGGTCTAATTTATTTTAAGGATTCCTTGATGTAAAGAAGTTTGAGAACCACTGGATTAGGAGACGATGACGACGCTGAGGAAACAGGAAGTCACCTGGACGTGGGACAGAGCGTTCCTGTCGGACCCGGCGCTGGTGAGTCGGGCGACGTGCTGCTTCCCAGAGAGAGTCATGTAGTCGTAGCAACCACCGGTGACGTAAACTGTGGGGACGAGAGTTGAATGAGTCAGTTAAAGGACAATTCCGGGCAAATTCAACTCGGGGCTGTATGTTCCTAACATTTTAGGTCTAAAAATCTACTTGAAGCAAGTCCAGAGTTGATATTCCTGTGTTTATGACACAAACGGGAGCTTCCCACTGCACCTGAACACACCGAGCGTCAACTTGGGTCTCGACTCCGCCAGACTTTGAATTAGATCTAGTTTTACAAACATGTCGACTTGTTGAAGTAAATAAACTTCTGGCTGCATGTTTGAGTCTCCATCTGACGCTGTCTGTGGCTTTGAGGGATGGAAACAGCCTAAGCAGCAGAACTTCAATCTGCTCCCATTCATCGCTGCCGTGGCGACGCAGGGACAGACACAACTACCGCAAAACAGGAGATATTAAACTGAAAATCTTCAGATTAGGGATGTCACAATTACTTGTTTTCACAATTAATCGCGGTATTAAAACGCCACAATTAATTGATCGTAAAGATTCCTAAATACCGTCACTTCCCAAATAAGATTATGTTGGAACCATATCGGCTGATGTGCGCAAAAATAAAGGTAAATGCTCAGACACTGGTCCATTTAACTAACGTAACATTGAATCGGTAGGAATTTAAATGTTAGCGTGTCATTTGTATTAAAAAAAACACACACAAAAAAAAAAAAAAAAAAGATTAAAATAAACGTAAACATTTGGTATAGATGACAATTTATGACCTGAATATTTCAAACACTTCCCCTAGGGGTTAATAATTGGTCCTATGTGTAAACAATGAGTAATGTAATTATATTTTGACTATACTTGATTTTACACATTCATAGTGTTGTGAAATTAATTAATGCATAATAATCGTGATAATCGTAACACCGTGATTATTTCTCTGACAATAATCGCACCAAGAAAATTTGTAATCGTGACATCCCTACTTCAGATTCCTTCTTTTAGACCTAAAATGTTAGGAACATACAGCCTGAGTTGAATTTGCCCGGAATTGTCCTTTAATTTAGTCAGATGACGGATTAGAAACATGGATATGAAATAAAACGGACGAGGAGTGGAGGAGTCACAGACCCAGACTGAGGGGAGTTCCTCTGAGGATCCTCCACAGCTCCGTGCGGCCGCTCCTCACCGTCGCCCCCCGTGGCCCCGCGGCCGAACTGCAGCCGCCTCGCTCCTCACTCACAAACTGATCCTGAGTCAGATCTGAGCATAGACACTTCAACACGTCCAGGAACAGAGAGATCTGAGGGACGGGAGCTCGATAAGTCGATGTTTTCACTTTTTAACTTCTATTTTCAACCCTTAAAGGGATAGTAACCTTTTTTTTTTAAAGTGGGGTTGTATGATCTCCAAATAGCCCCTAAGTACTTTAATTGCAGTAGAAGACTCTCTGCACTCCTCCCGTTAGCAACGCCAGCCCATAATAGCCCTGCCCAGAGATTTACAACATACAGTGTTGTGAATGGACCCAAAGAAACGGCCTATTTTCACGGCCTAAAAGAGGTTTTACCTGAAAAAATAATACACAGTTCCATTGTTCGCTATAATATAATTTTTTCCAGCCCTTCAAAGTTCAGGAAAAACACAGTTTTTATTTGGACCTAACCAACTGCTGATCGGCGGGCGCTAACCCTGAGCGGAGGGATACGTGAGTTGGTTTGGTCCAAATAAAAACTGTGTTTTTCCTGCACTTTGAAGGGCTGGAAAAAATTATATTATAGCGAACAATGGAACTGTGTATTTATTTTTCAGGTAAAACCTCTTTTAGGCCGTGAAAATAGGCCGTTTCTTTGGGTCTGTTCACAACACTGTATGTTGTAAATCTCTGGGCAGGGCTATTATGGGCTGGCGTTGCTAACGGGAGGAGTGCAGAGAGTCTTCTACTGCAATTAAAGTACTTAGGGGCTATTTGGAGATCATACAACCCCACTTTAAAAAAATGATACTATCCCTTTAAAGGAGCTTTCCCGTGTTTTATTAGTTTCTACCTGGAGGGGCGGAGCTCCAGAGTCCAGGCCCAGGTAGGTGCAGCCGTCCAGAGGAGGAGACACGTGAGTCTGCAGCAGCTTCTCCGACACCGACCGGCTGAAGAAGACCGGACCGGACACCTGAGGACACGGAGCAGCGGATAGGTCGCTTCAAACTGTCTCATCATCACATTTAAATATAAACTGATAAAATGTAAAATGTAATTTAAAGGGATAGTTCACCCAAAATTGAAATTTCACTTATTATCTACTCACCCTCATGTCGACTAAGGGCAGGGGGTCTCTGCGCAGCAGTGCATGTCAATATAACTGTTGTAAATGGATACCAACTGTCTTCGTAACAAAAAGACACACCAAAAAACATCCAGATACCTCCATGCTGCTCGTATGTAATGTCCGTCTTGTATTGAAGCCGAGCAGCATGGAGGTATCTGGATGTTTTTTGGTGTGTCTTTTTGTTACGAAGACAGTTGGTATCCATTCTCAACCGTCATATGGACATGCACTGCTACGCCGAGACCCCCTGTAACTCAGAGAAGCCATGGAGGACTCTGAAACTTCTCCCAGCCCTTAGTCCACATGAGGGGGAGGAGATAATGAGTGAAATTTGAATTTTGGGTGAACTATCTCTTTAATATAAACATGTCTCTGGTGTTAACTCCTTCAAAGAACGACAAACATGTCACATGTTTTAGAGACTTTAAAGGTTCCTGTCTTCTGTGTGATTGTGATTTGAGTGAACTGGCCCTTTAAGAAAGTGAACCTTCATCAGGATAAAATGGCGCATTTGTTTTCCTGAACACGCACCAGTGGAACTTTCCCATCAGGCATCAGGGCTCGTTGAATCTGCTCCTCCGTCCCCTTGTAGACGATGTCTGTGACCCGACCCTGGGACGCAAAACAAACGCACCTCATTACCGGTTAATGCTGAACAAAACAAACGCACCTCATCAGGTTAATGCTGTAAAAACTGTTAGTTATGATCAATGTTGTATAAAAAACATCTAAATATAGATGAAGAGAAAAAACAACATGACATAGAGCACCTGCGGGTCGGACAGGTAGACTCCGTGGTCGGCCGCGTAGGAAACGTCGCCTGGCAACGCCAGAACCCGGACGCCGGAGAAACCCTCCCAGGAGAGAGCTAACACACAATTGGGCAAAATTTTGAAAGAAACATGAGAAATACACAAATATTTGTTCTGAGGCTGAAGAACATTAGTTTTTTTAGTCAATGTATGTTCAAATTTGGGTAAATGGCCTGAAATTTTGGGGAAAAAAGTGGTAAAATTTCTTTTAGTTTAAAAAGTTTTTAAAAAAAATCTAGAAAAAACTGTTAAAATTTCTTCAAAACTGTTATAAAAATTCTAAAGAAAATCTTAAAATGTAAAATTACAAATTTTCTAGGAAAAAATTGTAAAATTTCTCAAAAAAAAGTTTGAAAAATTCTTAAAAAAGAAGAGTTTTTAAATATTCTAGAAAAAGCAGTTAAAATTGCTCCAAAAAAGTTCTAAAAAATTCTAAAAAAAAAATAAAAGAAAAAGAATATAAAAATAAATAAATCTTAAAAAAAAAAAGTATTAAAAAAATCTACAAAAAACTGGTAACATTTCTCAAAAAAAGTTACAAAATTTCTAGAAAAAAAGGTAAAATTTCTCAAAAAAAAGTTTGAAAAATTCTAAAAAAAAAAAAAAAAAATTTAAAACGAGTTTTTAAAAATTCTAGAAAAAGCATGTAAAATTTCTCCAAAAAAGTTGTGAAAAAAGGAAAATAAAATAATTTATTTTTTAAATCTTCTCGTTTTTAAAAAATTCTAGAGAAAACTGATAACATTTCTCAAAAGAAGTTACAAAATTTCTAGGAAAAAAATTGTAAAATTTGTCCAAATGAATTCTAAAAAGAGGTGAGAATTGAGAAGCACTGATGAATAGAACATGGTGTGTGTGTAGCTGTGAGCGGCTACTAGCTAGCGGCTACTAGCTAGCGGCTACTAGCTAGCTTCGGCGCTCGGAGCACTGACCGAAGTCTGGAGGGAAGCGGAGGACGGCGTCGGTGCTGCAGACCCAGACACCGGGAGGAGACCCGGGACAGACCTGAGGACAGAGACAGAGACAGAACAGCAGCGGTGAACTCAACCTCTGACTTTAATTCTTGATGAATGAAAACATGAGTCTGTCTTGTGCCGGTCAAAGAATTTCACGGTGCGGAGGCTCATTAATGTAGTGTGAAAACACTTCGCTTTTCCAAAACTCCTCGTTGTCCCTTTAATAGATATTTAAAGCATTTTTAAAATATAGGCTAATTAGTGATGCTTTGGGGGGACAAAAAGTGCTGTGGCGTCGTTTCAATAAACTTCTGCAACGTCACACCGACCTGTGAGCTGAGCAGGTCCAGCAGCAGGTCCAGGCAGCAGACCGGGGCCTGGACTCTCTGGTCCTGGTCCTGGTCCTGGTCTCGGGGCAGCCAGCAGAAAGCTCTGCTGCAGGAGCTCCAGGGGAAGTCCCGGCCCTGAGGAGGAAACACCTGTCAGCAGCTGGACTCACACACACAGGACAGGACAACATCTGGACAACATCTGGACTCACTGTGTGGAGGATCAGGATGTGAGCATCGTCCAGGACGTCGGCCGTCACCACCTGGAACCAGAACCAGAACCAGACATGACACTCCATCCCACCGTTACTGTATTGTTGACAGCATTGACTGGTTGATAGACATCGGCCGTGATGACTTTATTTATAATCATCACCTCATTTTAATGAGAACAATACGGACGAGGTTTTAGCTTTATGTCACATTTTCACGTCACTATATCACCGTTGTGACTACTCTGATGTTTATGAAGTCTATAAAACCAATTGTTGAACAAACATTTTAGATTAGCTGGGCTAACCGTTAGCTGTTAGCCGTTAGCAGTGTCAATAAACAATAACTCAGCACACAGAAATAGTAATGTTTGTTCAATAATTCCTTTTATAGACTTAACAAACATCAGATTTAGTCAAAGCGGTTTTGGCAGCCTGGAGCCCCCACATTTGGTACCTACATCAGTGGCTAACGCTACCAGTTAGCCGCTCGCTAGAACTGGTGGCTAACGCTACCAGTTAGCCGCTCGCTAGAACTGGTGGCTAACGCTACCAGTTAGCCGCTCGCTAGAACAGGTGGCTAACGCTACCAGTTAGCCGCTCGCTAGAACTGGTGGCTAATGCTACCAGTTAGCCGCTCGCTAGAATGCTACTAAAACCCACTTCCGTTGTGGTGTGACGCATTGGAATGAAAATAAAGTGGTGGATAGAACAACTGTCAGGGTACCATTTGAGTCTTTATTTTTCAGTCAATTGTACACAATGTTTTTTCTGTGTATGTATTATTTGGTTCTAGTAGTACTTACATAATTACTATTATGTATTACATTTCTTGCAATATCTACACACTCCTGCTTGTGCAACTGTGTGTACGGGCATAGTGCAATACAATCTGGCACTTTAAACCGATGTGCACTTTAGGGCACCGTGCAATACAACTTGGTACCCATGATGCACTCCTGCACTCTAGCACTTGTCACTTTGGCCCGGCACCTTTGCACTTTTGCACCTTGCACTTTATCTCTCAGAAACTCTTTTGGTCCCCCTACCCATGGAAGTGTTGTCAAAATGTCAATGTTTTATCTCGTTATAGTCTCGTCCTTGTTGTTTGCATTATTATGTTGTTTATAATACTATGTTTTTCTGTCACTGTACTGTTTTTATGTTTTGGGACTCCGGATGGAAACTAGCACTAGCTGCTACAATCCAGCACATTTACATGTTTTTATATGTCCATTAATGTGCATTGTCCCACCCAAATAAACCAATAAAGTAAAGTAAAGTAAAGATCAGAAGGTTCCACTGTCCCTCTCTTCATTCATTTCAATCTGAGACCAGTACAGACCGGTCCAGACCAGTAGAGACCAGTACAGTCCAGTACAGACCAGTTCAGACCGGTCCAGACCGGTCCAGACCAGTTCCTCACCGTGTGTCCAGCTCTGCTGCTCAGGTGTTCAGCCGCCACCAGCAGAGCGTTGAGCGTCGCTCCTCCGCTGCCCAGAGGCTCCTGACGGTCCCTCACCGTCAAAACCAGCGCTGCTTCACACAGAGAGCCTCGCTGCTGCCTCAACTCCAGCTCTGCACACACACACACACACACACACACACACACACACATTCAAATAAACACATTGTTAGATCCATATTGATTATTTTCGTTACCAGATGTGTTCAAATGTCTTGTTATATTAAACCAACAGTCAGAGAGATGAGTTAGTTTATGTTCACTAACTTAAATAATCCATGGATGTATTTGTATTATATTAACAAATTAACTATCAATTATGAATTATTATTAGGTTTTAATTATTAGTTCTTATGAACTAAATTTCACGTCATTTGTTTTTTTTAAGTGTTTGATTTCAAACCTTTGTTGTTCACATTCAGAAAACTGTGGCTGAAATTATAGTAATAAATATAAATACTATAGTAGTATATTTTTTATATTATATAGGTTATAGGTATCTTACGACGGAGTATTAGGGCCACATTGAGAAAAAAAAATAAAGTCATAAATTTACGAGAATAAAGTCATACTTTTCCAAGAGAAAAAAGTCATAACATTATGAGAATAAAGTCGTAAATTTACGAGAATAAAGTCGTAAATTTACGAGAATAAAGTCATACTTTTCCAAGAGAAAAAAGTCATAACATTATGAGAATAAAGTCGTAAATTTACAAGAATAAAGTCGTAAATTTACGAGAATAAAGTCATACTTTTCCAAGAGAAAAAAGTCATAACATTACGAGAATAAAGTCATAAATTTACGAGAATAAAGTTGTACATTTCCTACGAGAAAAAAGTCATAACATTACGAGAATAAAGTCGTAAATTTATGAGAATAAAGTCATAACATTACGTTTGTGATTTTTTATTTGTCAATGTGGCCCTAATACTCCGTCGTAGTATTGTTTGTAGCCTATATGTTTTTATATGTACAGTATATGACTATATAAAGAGATAAAGATTAGTGATAATATGTTAGAATAAATCTATATGTATATAAATATAATAAATATTAGAATAAATCCAGTTAAATAACTCATAAATTAACTGTATAGATTATAATGTCTTTGCAAAGTTTTTATATGCTATGTCTGTCCATTTCTGTATTATCTTTTATTTCTTTTAACATGTCCGAAATAAACTTAAACTAACTAACTAACTAGTATCAATATATATAAAATTAATTAATTCCAAAAATCACATTTTCTTTCTTTCTTCCTTTCTTAAAAAAAAAAAAAATCAAAACAGTAAAAATCAAAACAGTAACTGTCCGTCAGCGCCCCCTCAGGCCGCTCGGTGTAACTACAACTACAGCGGACACAGATCGTAAACTGAGCAGATGCTCCTCACCAGTAGAATATATCTCTATATCTCTGCTCACCTCTCTGGAAGGAGTAGACGCTGTCCTTGTGCTGGCAGGTCAGGACCACCACGGTCCACCTGAACCTGGACTCGAACCTGGTCCCGCTGCTGCTGCTGCTGCTGCCGGACATCCTGCTGCTGCTGCTTACAGCTCCATACCGAACACAACCGAACACAACCGAAGAGTACCGAGTACCGAACACACCCCGCCGCTGCGGCTGCGGACGACGGAGAGGCCGAGGTGAAGCTACCGGACCCCGGCCACCGGACCGTGAACGCAGCGTGAACAGAACCAGAACTTTATCCAGAGGAGAAGAGAAGAGAAACCCACGGACACGCTGCTGTTGTTACTTTCCTGTTGCTCTCCCCCCGTTAGCTTAGTTCTGACCGCGCCGGCTGCCGTAGTTCTGGAAACGGGTGCGTTTGGTTTTGATGTTGGGACGTCTCGGAGAGGCGGGTAGCGGTCAGACTGTGAAGTCAAATGGGAGCACAGATATAATATTTCTGAAGAGTTTCTGGAAGTTAAATGACTTAAATAGGATATACAGTATATAAACATTAGGATTTTAATTTGACTTAAACAATAAAACTATAGTGAAGCATATACCGGGACGTCTCGGTGGGGCGGAGTCAGAAACTTTCATTTCATTCAGAAAGTATCAACAAAATATACTGAAATTATGAATCATGTGGAATAAACACTGGTCTTTATGTTTTTATCACATTATGACGCATTAATGCTGCAGCTCAATAATACTTATTAAGACAGTTTTGTGTGTCAATGATCTGTAACTGTTATAAAGAAAAGTAGCCTATTAGAAGTATATAAAGTAGTTAGACTCAGTAGGCTACCTCAGTAAATATACTTGCTATCACTATTGAAATTGTTATTAGCCTACTAAACAATGTTATGTAACTATAGATCTGATTCTATTTCCACAAATCAATAATATTTTATATCCTAAAATCTGTCAGTAACTCAAATAATCCTTTTCCTGTTTTAGTTCATAAATTTCCTACAGTATCCTGAAGGCAACACAGTGTTGTGGACTATAATATTAATATTTATAATAATAATTAACCGTGCCATAATAAATCATTCATAATAAAGCAGTGAGGGAGAGCAGCTTCCGGGGGGGAGGGGAGGGGAGGAGGGGGGTCTGGTGCCGTGACTCTGCGGGGGGAAGGAGCCTCTCAGTCGGGATGGAGCTCTGCTGATCCCCGGTCAGTCTGATCCAGCAGCAGCAGCAGCAGCAGCAACATGTCTGTGACCGGGATGAAGAAGCAGCTGCACAAAGCCAGTCAGGTGAGTGGCGCCATGCGGGACAAACCGAACCGAGCCGAACCAAGCCGAGCCGGGCCAGACCGGGGGGAGGAGGGGGGGGCAAGGCAGGATTATTATTATGATCTGGGTCATGTTGTTGTGGAGTTTGTCCTCTGGTTTTACTGCGACACGGGGCCTGCTGCTCCGCTCCGGATCGATCCACCACAGCTCAGGAATCAGGATGTTGATCAGTCTGATCAGTTATCGATCATAGATCATAAAGGATGAATCCACTCTAAACCCGCCGCGTGACCTTATTCACGTGTTGTATTATTTAACATCAGCCTCAGGCAGCACCTGCAGTCACAACTACACCTGTACTGTTCAGACTGCCTCACCAGGTCCTGGTCCTGGTCCTGGTCCTGGTCCTGGTCCTGGTCCTGGTTCTAACCACTTCCTGTACCATTCTCAATGTTTTATCAAGTGTTTCTCTTCTGCATAGTTTATTCTTGTGTATTTTTACCTTATGCATGCCCACCCTGCACACTGTGCAGTATCTCGAACCAAACAATACTGTATTTAGTTTTTCTCTATTTAAATAACATGTCTCAGCTCCCATAACTTGCAGAGTCAGAGTGTTCATGGTCGGACTCTCAAAGTCTCCTCATTTGTCCACAACAAAAAGCAGCGCCTTAAACTTCTAAAACTATATCACAAAATTCACTATTTGATGTCAAATGTAAAGGAGTGCCCCTGTTGCAACCAGGTTACAACCTGCCCCACTACCAGGGTAGGTTGTAAATGACGCAACCTGGGGTTAAACTGTAACAGTGAGATTGAAGAAGAACTAAAAACTTACATGCATCTATGTCAGTTTATTGTGCATGTTCCAACACTAAAGCATCTTCCTGTGGTTCAGTATGAACAAGAAGAACTCATCACTGACGGTTAAACCCTAACATTAGGAGAGTTGTCTTAAAGAACATGTTAGAGAATAGTGAACGTGTATGAATGAAACCTTCAGCAGGAAGTCAGAAGCAGATCATAGTCCATGTAGTTACAGTCTAACTCCAGTAAAAGGCTTAATGACGCCTAATAAAACACAGATAAAAGGTTTTATAACCGTCACCACCTGTCAGCACAGTGGTTTGAATTAAACATTAATAAAATGACTCATATTTGACCTGAGAACCTGCTCTTTCATCTTATAGGGTGAATATGGGTAAACTGGGACACTTTATGAAAATGTACCTTCAACATCCTTTTTGATTATGAACCAAATGTCTTAGCCCATCATATGATACCATCCTAAATAGCTTAAGATCTCTCCTATACTATGTAGAAGAAAAAACAAAGAAACATTAAACACTGGATGAATGACCCTTCACCAAAAACAAACCAAAATTTCGAGGCACTATTGGTAAAGTGGGACACCATATATTGGCAAACTGGGACACTTCCATTTTTATTTAAACACAATAATAAAAACAACAACAATTAATTTCTAATGAATAGAAATATTAACGTTTTTATTAACAATACAATTTTATTTTAAAATCTTTATTTTCCTTGTCCCTGTTCTGCTCTTTTCTGCCATTGGATTCTGAAATAGGATTAGGCCTATTATCATTAGCCTACTAGCTAGCTAGGATAGGCTAGCTAAGCATCACAATCATCATTTTGCAACGTTTCGGTACTAGACCTTTTTCAAGCAAATGTGGCCTTAAAATGTCTTAAATTTGTTGAATTATTGTGTTCAAGTCTTAAATAAGTTTAGACAGGTCTTAAATTTTCTTATATGGGCGAGCATTTCACTCGCATTTGCCCCTAAAAAAATACATGTGCGAACCGGGAAAATCACAAAAAAGAAAGATCACAACCTGCGATCGTTCAAAAACTACAAATCCCACAATTCTCTGCGTCCTCAACGCACCAATAACAGTAGTTAGGTGTAAAGCAGGACAAACAGGACCAAACAGGACAGAAAAGTGCTATAAAAAACAGAAAAAGAAAGATAAAAAGGATGTAAATACGAAAATTACATTTACAGTTACTATTCAATATTCATGTAATCAAATTCTTCCCATTTGTTTGTTATGCATTTCTACCTTGTCTTGATTTGTTGTGATTATTTTTTTCCAAAAGAAACTGGCTAAAATAATAATAATAAATTCAAGTTTTGATTGAGCCTTAAATATAAATATTTCCCCCAAAAGAATAATTGTGTTTAGCATCTGCAGGCAATTTACGGTACATCAGGTATCCCCAACAAATTATTTAGCAGTGTACATATTCTGTTTTATATGTATTTTAGTAGGCTACATATAGTCCAGTCATTTTATGAGAAAAGGTTAAACCAATTGCAACAGAAGCAAACTCAACTGATTTTGTATCCTCAGCATGTCCTGATTGAGGGAAAAAAAGCCCCGAAGAATCCCATTAGGGGAAAGTTTCGAAAAACACCCAAACATATCCCATTTATACGCATATAAAACATTTTTTTCACATGAGTAGGGTAAAATTTTTAACCTTTAGATATCTCCATGAAAATTACTAAGTTGATTACTTACATTAAGACAAACAAAAAATGTATTACAAGTTTTTTGAAATTCTTTGTTAACATGAGCAAATTTGCATAAATCTGTATAAATTTGCATAAACCCCACCGTTTTGACGGCACATGTATATATGAAGTTGCTGTGGTGGTACCGGCATGGAAATTGGAATGAGTTGACTCCATCGGTCAACCAACAAGTTGACCACTTTAAATTTCAAGATGACTGTAAAATCCCCTGATTCGCACAAACTGAAATACGCTGCTATGGCCGCGTTTTGGTTGATTTTTCAAGACAGCCACATCCTTAGTAGAGCAGGTATGACATGAGCCAACAGTGCATAATCCAATTATGGCTAATTTGCATACATACAGCACCTGATCTAAACATTGGGTAGAGCAAGTGAAAATGTCTTGTTCAATCTTGTTAACATATTACAGTTAAAAAGCTTAAGGAATGGAACCAATTTAGGCCCATGAGCATTAATAGAGACGGAGCATGTCATACCTGCTCTACTAAGGATGTGGCTGTCTTGAAAAATTGCAGTCATCTTGAAATTTAAAGTGGTTTCGTGTTGGTTGACCGATGGAGTCAACTCATTCCAATTTCCATGCCGGTACCACCACAGCAACTTCATATACATGTGCCGTCAAAATGGTGTAATTTATGCAAATTTATGCAGATTTATGCAAATTTGCTCATGTTAACAAAGAATTTCAAAAAACTTGTAATACATTTTTTGTTTGCCTTAATGTAAAAAAAATATATTTGGGTGTTTTTCAAAACTTTCCCCTAATGGGATTCTTCGGGGCTTTTTTTCCCTCATTCAGGACATGCTGAGGATACAAAATCAGTTGAGTTTGCTTCTGTTGCAATTTGTTTAACGTTGACCCCTTTTTTGGCCTAAAATTACTGGACTAATAATAAAGTCTTTATATTTGTATTCCTTACTTCTCTACGTGTCCTATGTCTGTCATGTCTCATCCTGCAGCTGCTGAACGAGCGACTGATGGGAGCAGAAGGAACCAAGATGGACGACGACTTCCTGCAGATGGAGAAGGTGAAGAAGCAGCAGCAGCTACTATCTGTCTGTGGTTCTGATCCGGTCTGAGCTGAGCTGACGGACCAACTGACCCCTGTTCTCTGTGTGTGTGTGTGTGTGTGTGTGTGTGTGTGTGTGTGTGTGTGTGTGTGTGTGTGTCAGAGTGTTGCAGTGATCCACACTCTGCTGCTGGAGCTTCTGTCCAGAACCACAGAGTTCCTCCAACCAAACCCAGGTAGCACACACACACACAGTCTGGACCGACCTGCTGCACAAAACACTTTATCTTAAAGGGATGGTTCAACATTTTGACAAAGCTATTGCAAGCTGTTTTTTTAGAAAATAGCTTGCACCGACATTTAAAGGTAACAAACCTACTAGTAGGTTTGAAATCCCATGAGCCTCCTCATCATGGGATTTCTCGGTTGGTTTCCCTCCTCAAACTCATCAAATACACAATCCAACAACTCCACAACGCTCTGGTGGACAAGTTGTGAGCTGCACATTCACCACGCTATGAGATAATAACACAACGTTACCACACAGAGTTGTTTTAGAGGGAAATACAGGCAAAACCACTGATGCACGTTGCCTTCAGGGACAGTTTTTGACTCTGACTCTAACGACCTCTGACCTCTGACCTCCGTCTCCATAGCGTCCAGAGCGCGGCTGAGTGTGGTGAACTCGGTGTCGAGGCTGCGGGGTCAGGGCCGGGCCGGCTACCCGCAGACAGAGTGCATTCTGGGAGACTGCATGCTGCAGTACGGACACGAGCTGGGACACGACTCAGAGTTCGGTGGGAAGAGGATGATGATGATTCAGACGCAACACACTTGTTCTGTTCCTCCTTCTTTTCTTTCTTCTTTTCCTCCTCCTCCTTCTTCTTCTTTTCCTCCTCTTCCTCCTCCTCCTCCTCCTCCTCCTTTTCATTCTTCTTCTTCTCCTTTTCTTTCTTCTATTCTCCTGAGGCTGAGTTCCCCTTTTACAAAATGCTAAATGATTTTGCCAGTTTTAAAAACATGTGGAGCCACAGAAACATCCTTTGATTTATTCATTAATTTCATTCACATGTAAATCAGCTGTTTCTCTGGTCACTGCGATGCTTTACCAACATCATCTGTTCCCTGTAAACATGTAAATAAAACGTGTGTTTGTTTGTTTCGTCCTGCAGGTGGCGCTCTGTTGGGCGCGGGCGACGCTCTGCAGCAGGTCGGCCAGGCCCGAGACGCTCTGGACGCCAACGTCCAACGCTCCTTCATCGACCCGCTGCAGGACGTCCACGACACGGAGCTCAAGGAGATCAGGGTGAGGCGCTTTATTTTGAAGGGTCAGAACCTTTTATTTTGAAGGTTCAGAACCAAGAAGATGCATTTTATTTTGAAGGTTCAGAACCTTTTATTTTGACGATAAAACACTCCGTTACTTGACTCAACAAGTCACTAAATAATAATAAAACACCTGTTAAAAGTGCTTCAGTTTCACTTTCAGCTACTTTTTGGGGAAAATAACTAGTAACCAGTGTTGGGCATGTTACTTACAGTAGTTATAGTTACTCATTACTTTCCTCAAAAAGTAACCAAGTTAGTAACTGAGTCATTACATTATAAAAGTGAATTGTTTTTTTTATAACATGCTCAAATATGACTTTCCCTCCTAACCTCCGTTTATCTGGAACTAACCGACTCACTCAGTATCCCTCCGCCCCGTGTGGACAAACGGCTTTTTTCCGACGAGATGGACTGAAATAAATGTGTATATAACGTCCTACACTTTAACAGGTGTAGTTAAAGGTTCATTGTGTAGGAATTCCTCCCATCTAGCGTTGTGGTTGTATATCACAAGCAACTCAATCGTATTTTTCATGCTGCATTCACGTGAAATTGGGCAGACGGCAGACGGACGACAGCCGCTGCACGTAACGGCATAAACAATATGTTGTCATGGCGATGTGGTATTGTTTTACCATCTTTCTCTGGACTTCTGTGACTAAAATGACATCTGGTTTGTTAGCGACGGCCGTCTGCCCGACTGCAGGTGAATGCAGCATCAGTGTAACGCTCCATGTAGATATGAATGATATGAACGGCTCATTCAGAGCTGAAAGGAACACTTCACTTTGTTGATGGGGGGGATTACTGATTAATGAAAAACAGACTGAAGAACCAAATAATCGATTTTCGTGAAGAGACAACAGGAGAAGTTACACAATGTCCCTTTAATATTTTGAGTCAAGTAACGGAGCATTTTATTGTCAGTAACAGTAACAACGTTCTAACGGAGGAAACTGTAACTTTTTAAACGTATTTGTTTCTGAAAAAAGTAGCACCGTTAGTAACGCTGTTTATTTATTCCCATCACTGCTAGTAACTATAACTAATCAGCTAGTTTTTAGACGTGAGGCGCCCAACGCTGCTGCTCTCTGATTGGTCCGTGCTGCTGGTCTCTGATTGGTCCGTGTTTCCCGTGTTTCAGTT
Organism: Trachurus trachurus; assembly: GCF_905171665.1. Taxonomy (NCBI): domain Eukaryota; kingdom Metazoa; phylum Chordata; class Actinopteri; order Carangiformes; family Carangidae; genus Trachurus; species Trachurus trachurus. Next base: position 35,022,527 of record NC_139897.1, on the reverse strand, counting down.
CCAGCTGAAGAAGCTGAACGGACGCCGCCTGGACTTCGACTACAAGAAGCGGCGGAAAGGGAAAGTCCCGGTGGAGGAGCTGCGTCAGGCCTGGGACAAGTTCAGCTGCTCCAAGGAGCTGGCGGAGCGCAGCATGTTCATCCTGCTGCAGAACGACGTGAGATGATGTCATAGATCCACCTCCACTGATGTCACTGATGATGTCATGACGGCGAGCTGATGATGATGATGTCATCTCCTTCTGCAGGTGGAGCGGCTCAGTCGTCTGTCCGCTCTGGTCGCGGCGCTGCTCGACTTCCACCGCAACGCCCACCGCATCCTACAGGGTCTCCATGGCAACCTGCAGGCCAGGTATGTTTATAAAACGGAAAGGTGAAAGGTGTGTGTGTGCGTGTGTGTGTTTGTTGTCTATTTGATTTTACTTGAACTGCTCAGCTTGCTCTTAAATTGCCCCTCGGGGATAAATAAAGTTTTTTGAATTGAATTGAATTGAATTGAAATCCTGCAATCTGATTGGTTGTTAACTGTGATTAGGGTTGCAAAATTCCGGGAATTTTCAAAGTTGGAAAGTTTCCATGGGAATTAACGGGAATATATGGGAATAGAGAATAGAGAATAGAGAATAGAGAATAGAGAATAGAGAATAGAGAATACTTTATTCATCCCTAGCTGGGAAATTCAAATTAGTCCCGTAGCTCACACAACAATGACACAAAAAAGAAAGAAAGATGAACACACAAAAAAAACGGGAATAAATCAGAAATTTGCTAAATTGAAGGTTAGCTAGGCCTTTATAGTTGGGAAAAACATATATTGTAGCATAATTCTGGCTAAAACAACCAGATTTAATGCAAGTAGCTACACTTGAATATCTATATGCTATTCCTCAATCAATAATCAGTAATATTTTACTCAACATTCATGTTTTTGTTGCTCAGTAAAATAATTGATTGTTCATACAAGAATTAAAACTTGATCAAGTTTGGATATGATAGTACGGCTTGTATAAATTACCCCCAATTTCCAGTTAATTCCCATAAATTCCCATAATTCCCATGGAAAGTTTCCAATTTGGAATATTTCCAAAATTCCCCAGCTTAACTTCCCATGGAAAGTTACTGGAAATTTACCGGAAATTTACTAGAAATTTTCCGCTCCTTTGCAACCCTAACTGTGATATAATGAGTATGCCTATCCACCTTTTTCCGAACGTCAACAACGTAGCCTGTTTTGCCGGTTTTGCTCTTCCGGTGGAATTTTATGTTTACGTTTCCATGGTTTCAGTAGTCACGGTAAATGCATGGATTTCTTTATTTATTTTTTTCAATGACAATCTGTAAAACGCATGGATCATCACAGCAGCTATTAACAGTGGATATCACACAGACTGACATCCGTGGTAAAAGCCAGCGTTAATAGATCCATGCGTTACATTACCGTAACTATGACAACGACTGAAAACCATGGAAACGTAAACGTACAATTCCACCAAACCGGCAAAACCGGCTTGTGGATACATGTCGCCTGGCGCTGCTGCCCAATGACACGGTGTCGCCACATGGCGGCCATCTTGGCTCAGTTTCTCCCTCAGAGCTTAAAGGCCCCATGGCATGAAAAATGTGATTTTGGTTATTTTTTGGTGCTTGGGGAGGTCTCTGGGCCACGTATATAGATGATATAGATGTATATAGATAGACGTATATACTGCCCCATGCATCAAACTGGTCATAAACGGAGAAACACACACCGCCCATTTGTAGGAACATTCTATTTAAGACGAGCAGATAGCACTTCCTCCTTTCTGTGATGTCACACACAAGGTAACTCCGCCCACCGTGACCAGTTTTTTTTTTTTCAATTTTTATGAATGCAGCTTAGGTTTCAGTTACTTGCCTGTGATTGGCCCGACCACACACCACTCTAAAACAGTGAGCCAATCAGAGGAGAGGTTCTCATTCTCTCTTCTGATTGGCCAAATGACCTGTGCCTGCTAGAGCTCCAGAAAGAGGCAACAGAAAGGGGCAGTATTAACGATATTAAGCAGATCACAGGTACTCAAAACCAATGATACATCTTGTTAGGGATATCGGCAGATAAATAAACCCAGAGAAAAGTGCACAGCATGGGGCCTTTAAAGCCTCTGGTTCATGTTCTACTGAAACAACCAGAACTCGATCAGTTTTTGACCGATTTTCAACAAGTTTGGTTTGTTATCGACGTCAGAAATCCAGTTCTGATACTGATCAATAAAATCCAGTTCTGATACTGATCAATAAAATCCAGTTCTGATACTGATCAATAAATATTGATCAATAAAACCCGGATGGTTCTGATCGCCAGGCTGACGGTGGCCAGCAACCGGCCGGTCCGACGCTTCAGGTCCAAGAAGATCCGTGTCCGGAGCGAGCACGGCGGCAGCATCGGGCTCTTCCACCAGCCGACTGTCACGCCTGCAGCTCCCACAGGTGGTTCTCACTTATTATTGATTATTGATTATTGATTATTGATGGATCGGAGCGGTCGTCAGGCGTGTGGGTCTGACGGTGACGATGTCGTGTGTCTGACCCGTGACAGGTGAACAGCCGGTGTCAGCGCTGCCGTCCAGACCCGGGAGCCCCGCCTCCTGCTACGGTGAGGAACCAATCACAGCTGATCGATCGATCGATTACTTTGTCTTGTGATGATGTTTAGTTTGTCAAAATAACTGAAACTATTCATTGATTTCCTGATGATCAATGAATAGTTTCAGCTTTAAACTGAGTCAGAGTTCAGTGTTTTCATCATGTACGATGGATGGCGAGGGGATTGTTTTACTCTTTCACGTCTATCTCCAGAACGCTGAATGATAGAGACGTAATAATTTTTTTATTGAAAGCGGGACACTTGGACCTTTACAAAGAGTCCACTACCGAGTCTGTAGCTCACACAGGAGCTGAGTCGTCCTGCCTCAAACATCCCTGTCCAATAGGAGCCTCCTGCTCCATCGGCCATAGACCAGAGAGAGTTCATTTACATCCAGATTGATGCTCTGTTTCCTTGTACAATCAGGATTATCGTAAAATCAGCTGTAAATGTAATAAATAACGCATAGATTAACATTTATGCATTTTACACAAGCTGAGACCAAGACATGAGATCATCATATGAAAGGAGAAATTTTGTTCACTGCAGGAAACAAGACAGAAAGCCTGAGATGTGTCTGTGCCTCATTACAGACACACTCTGTTTTCATTCCAGAAGAGTGGGACGTTGTTGTAAATAATGTAAAAAAATATATATTTTGTCTCATAGTTAGAGCCTTTATGTTTTCCCTTAATGCACAAGACCTGAAAGAACAGTTATATAGTGTCTAAAAACAAGTTTATAATAATTTTTTGTCTGTTTCCAACAAATATATGTGAAATATGTTTTCTGTTTTTTATTTTCCTTTCTTTTTCTGATCAAATATGTTTTTCTACATTCATATGGTGCCACTACAGCATGGATACTCTGAAAGCTCAGGTTGTCCTGAACAAAAGGACGTTAGTAACTTGATTGTGCATCACAGGGTTGAAGTTTTACAATTATTAACACACAAGGAGAGAGATAAATACAGGAGAACATGTTATAAGGGTTTAAAGGGATAGTATATTTTTTTTTAAAGTGGGGTTGTATGATCTCCAAATAGCCCCTAAGTACTTTAATTGCAGTAGAAGACTCTCTGCACTCCTCCCGTTAGCAACGCCAGCCCATAATAGCCCTGCCCAGAGATTTACAACATACAGTGTTGTGAACAGACCCAAAGAAACGGCCTATTTTCACGGCCTAAAAGAGGTTTTACCTGAAAAATAATACACAGTTCCATTGTTCGCTATAATATAATTTTTTCCAGCCCTTCAAAGTGCAGGAAAAACACTGTTTTTATTTGGACCTAACCAACTGCTAATCGGCGGGCGCTAACCCTGGGCGGAGGGATACGTGAGTTGGTTAGGTCCAAATAAAAACTGTGTTTTTCCTGCACTTTGAAGGGCTGGAAAAAATTATATTATAGCGAACAATGGAACTGTGTTTTTGTTTTCAGGTAAAACCTCTTTTAGGCCGTGAAAATAGGCCGTTTCTTTGGGTTTGTTCACAACACTGTATGTTGTAAATCTCTGGGCAGGGCTATTATGGGCTGGCGTTGCTAACGGGAGGAGTGTAGAGAGTCTTCTACTGCAATTAAAGTACTTAGGGGCTATTTGGAGATCATACAACCCCACTTTAAAAAAATGATACTATCCCTTTAAGGTCAAAGGTCAAGTGGAAACAGGATGATGATAGACAGCTCTCTCTCTCCGTCTCTCTCTCTGTGTCTCTCCGTCTCTCTCTCTCCAGTGGACAGTGGGCTGGTGGTGGACCAGCCCTGTTGCCGGGCGATGTACTCGTTCCAGCCGAGCCACGAGGGCGAGCTGGGCTTCAGCGAGGGCGACGTCGTCCTGCTCAGCGGCCGCGTCGACGCCAACTGGTTCGAGGGCGAGCTGGACGGCCGCGCGGGGCTCTTCCCCGTCAACTACGTGGACGTGATGGTGCCTCTGCCGTTACCGTGACGACCCACCTCCGTCCTATATGCAACAACCTCCTCCCCCCTCCCCACCCTCTGCTTCTGATTTGCACTTTTAATCTTTCTCCCCACAACGAGACGAAGGCCACAGCACTTTAGTTTCCTGATCTCATGTCGCACCTGAACGCACCAGCCGAGTGTGTGTGTATGTGTGTGTGTGTTTGTGTGTATTTGCCCTTTAATGCGAGACACGACAGGTAAAAACATCGTCTTTTCATGCATCAATTTAGAGATTTGGGCTTTTTACTCCTTTATCACGTCTTCTTTCAGACCAGAGGAAAGAAACGGTCCAAAAGCCACTTTAAAGGGATAGTTCAATATTTTTGTCAAATTGGCCCATTGCCATAATAACCCCTACAGTCATAGCAGTAGGTTCGTTACCTTTAATTGTCGGTGCAAGCTGTTTTTAGAACGGCGGAGCAGAGCCGTGAGCTGCTCAGAGCTACGCTACGGAGGCTCATTATGGGATTTCTTTCGTTTCCCTCATCAAACTCATCAAATACACAATCCAACAACTCCACAACGCTCTGGTGGACAAGTTGTGAGCTGCACATTCACCACGCTATGAGATAATAACACAACGTTACCACACAGAGTTGTTTTAGAGGGAAATACAGAGACTGTTGATAAACGGAGGTCAGAGGTCAGAGGTCGTTAGAGTCACAGTCAAAAACTGTCCCTGAAGGCAACGCGCATCAGTGGTTTTGCATGAATTTCCCTCTAAATTAAACAACAAAACAGAGCAGCTCACGGCTCTGCTCCGCCGTTCTAAAAATAGCTTGCACCGACAATTAAAGGTAACAAACCTACTGCTATGACTATAGGGCCAATTTGCCAAAATGTTGAACTATCCCTTTAAGGTTTTTATTTATTTTACTACTAGATTTCTCCTAAACTCACCAGGAGTTAGTCTGAGCCGTGTCATGTCAGGTGTCGTTGTAAAGCTCTTTCTCTCTCCTGAACAATGATGTCATTTCCTTTGTATCATAGCAACAAATCCTAAAAGTAGGATTGACAATAACAATCTCTGTAGTTTTACAGTCTAAGCCTTTAAAGGCCGTTTCCTCAGAAAGAGTTTTTCAGACTCAGACTCCTCTCTAGAAATCTCCACTTCAGCAGCACTTCCAGACACCAAACCTTCCACTTTGATCCCTTTCTATATTCTGAAGGTTTTTACAGAGGGGATTGTTGATATATCATTCACAGCCTCATTTATACAACATTTTATTACTAAAAACATGGAGACATTTGATGTTTTAAAGGGCTGGTGACAGTATTTTCTCATCTACAGAGTGATAAAAAGAGATATCCACAATCCTCCTCTGTAAAAACTAAAGACTCTAATATGTCAACAAAATAAAACAAAGTAGTTTTATCCATTGTTCATGTTTCTGTTCTGGAAATATATGCAAATTAGCGCATATTTAATTTGATATCGCCTCATTTACATATTTAAACATCAAATTTGACCTGTATTTTCACCTGTAGTGTCTCAGCTTTAGACTCCACGTTGACGTCGACATGCTGCTGCTGCTTCACCAATGTTTATGAGACTCAGGTCAGAGGCTGTGTGTGTGTGTGTGTGTGTGTGTGTGTGTGTGTGTTCAGAACTGCTCCTTTAATGTAAAGCACATGGTGATGGAGGCTTCTCAGGCTCCGCCCCCTTTCACTCCCTCGCCACGACAACCTCAACAACGACCACAACGACCGCCATCACCACCACGGCTTCTCTATATGTGAAGTAGGAAACGTAGGACTGTTATTATAACCTGTCTCTGATGATCACACTGAAGAGTTGTTGAACTGCTCCTTTAATAGAACAACTATAGATTCATTCAGATCTAATTAATTAATTAATTAATCAATGACACGTCGCTCACACAGAGTTTATAGTGCAGAGACGAGTCGACGAGCCAAGTCACATGAATGTAATGACATCGTGTGTGTGTGTGTGTGTGCGTGTGTGTGTGTGTGTGTGTGATGAATGTAGTGAGTCACTCTGAATGTATTTCTGAATCATCTCGGAGGAATAAACTCTCTCACTGAGTCTGAGTCCACGTTGTTTTCACTCAATAGTAACACAATACAATACAAAACACACAATAATACACATAACATACACATATACAACTGATCATGTTTACACAGGCAGTAATAGTGTGTTGTGGAGTTGTTGGATTGTGTATTTAATGAGTTTGATGAGGGAAACCAAGAAATCCCATAATGAGCCTCCGTAGCGTAGCTCTGAGCAGCTCACGGCTCTGCTCCGCCGTTCTAAAAACAGCTTGCACCGACAATTAAAGGTGATGAACCTACTGCTATGACTATAGGGATTATGGTGATGGGCCAATTTGACTAAATGTTGAACTATCCCTTTAAATTTCAATGTATTTAATACTTTCATATTAAAGCAGAAGTAAGCGATATTTTTGTGTTAATCTAAGTCTTAAATAGTTATATCTTCCGACAGCAATCACTTCTATAGAGTGTTTGGTCTGAAACACAGGTCTGTCAGTCACTCTGCTCTGCTCTGAGCCGAGGAGAAAACTTTCCTTGTATCCTACAACCTTTATCCAATGAGGAGAGAGAACGGCATAAAGGGGCGGTCCTCTCTGTGTGTGCAGCCAAGGGATGCGCCTGAATGTGGTGACGTAGGGACGAGGACTGTTATGGTGCGTTCAAGGCAACTCGTAACTCGTGTTTTTCCGACCTGTGAAGTGGTACCAGTTTGATCTGGTACGAGTTCACGGGTCAGAAGTTACGAGTGGCCGTTATAGTGACTTTCACAGGTAAAACAGGTCGGAGAAACACGAGTGGGTTGCCTGGAACGCTACAAAGTCGTAAGTTGTGACTTGAAGCTGTAATTTACGGTTTCAAAAGCCTGCCTCGAACGCAGCATTAGCCAAAACCACCGGATCGCTTACTTCTGCTTTAATAATAAGAGTAGCACTAATTAAACAAGATGACAATTTAGGTAATGGAGAAAATAACAGTGAGAACTAGTTGTATTTTTGTTTTGTATTGTTATTATTAGTATTATTAGTATTTATTTATTTACCTTATCATAATGTCTGATTACTTAACTATGTTTTTCCTTGTCTGTCTGGTCATTTAAAGATAAAGATTTTTTTTTTTTTTTTAAAGGGGGAAAAAAGCTATCCTTACCAAGATCACACATTTTATTAAAAAAAACCCATCATGTTTTGATTGTGGTTTAAACTGTAACAATTATAAATAAATAGATAGATGATCAAAACAGATTAGTTTAACCTTCATCTTGAGGTGGAGCTTCAACCTATTCAACCATAGCTTTTGATTTGTCACCTCCAGTGGAAGAGTATTGGTGCTTAGAAGACATTCAAGAAAATACACAGGCAAAACATTTAATTAATAATTTCTCAATTATTACTGGTTACAAAACAACCCTAAAAACTTCACTGCACACAAATTTCATATTCAGTCTTCAGATAATAAAATCCACCAATGCAATTAATCCCAACCCAATAGAAAAATAAAGATAATGTGACCAGCATCACTCAAGACAAAAATAAATCCAGAACATCCCAAGGATTTAATAATAAAACAGAAATTGAGAAATAATCAAATTCCAACAAAGGCAAAACTCAGCAGCACAGGGGGCAGCCCCAACCCAGAGAAGACAATAGATGAGCCGTAGGTGATGGTGTTGCGTACAGGTGGAGATTACAGGTCTCAATAGTCTCCTCCCTTTTGTACCTATGACTTTGTTACACTTACAAAGACTGGTCACTATTTGGCAGTCCAAGACTATTGATATTCACCAGGCACTTGAGTGAAGGGAGGAGAGAGGCTCAACAGATAGAAAATACAGAAACAAGGAGGCAGAGGTGGAAGCCAAAGATAATTTACTGTTATTCAAAGTGTGGCTCTGCTTGTTCAACATTAAACTATAAGTCAACTTACCTCCCCTAATGTGACCGTCACCACCAGAAAGATTGCACTGTGCAAAACCCAGCCCCAGATTCACTTTGTACATGGGATTGCACTGCAAAATCCCAAGTATCTTACCAAGAATATTTGTCTTATTTCTAGTCAAAATGTCATTTCTAGTCAAAACAAATCGCATTATACTTAAAATAAGACACATCATATTAAAAGCAGCTTGTTTTTAGACACTTTTTTTTTACTTTGAAGCAGATTTTCACTTGAAATAAGTAGAAAAATCTGATAGTGGAGCAAGTTTTTCTTCCTTATTACAAGCACAAAAAACTTGCTTTCACTGGCAGATTTTTCTACTTATTTCAAGTGAAAATTAGTTTGAAACAAGTGAAAATGATCTAAAAACAAGTTAATTTTTAGGTGATGAGTCTTATTTTAAGTGGGAAAAGGTTAGTTTAGACTAGAAATGAGACATTTGGACAAGAAATAAGACAAATATTCTTGGAAAGATGTCGAGTTTTTACAGTGCACCAGAAAGATTGCACTGTGCAAAACCCAGCCCCAGATTCACTTTGTACATGGGATTGTGTAGCTATCACCAAAAAGAGCCCACATGATTCACGGGCTAGGCAGATAAAGTGGAGAACTACTCAGTCATGAGTGCTGTCGAATTTTGTTTTAAATTAAGCCTCTTCGTCATCTCACTTGTGTTTCAAACTGAATTATTTCCATGTGTGGCCTTGAAAATGATTTTTAAGACTGCTACACAGAGCCATGTGTCATGATGTGTAGTTCAGAGCATCAGGTGATGGTTGGTTTCTGCAGAGGCTTCAGGGCACAACTTGCTGTCACCAAACCTAAGTGAATCTGGTTCTGTTTTGCAGTTTGGCTGCACATCTGTCTGATATTTTTTAGCTCTTGCATAGGGCTGGGCGATATGACGATACTAGATCGTGAAGGATTAGACCATGTAGACGATCTGCCAAAGTGCAGAGATCGTAGGATCGTCGTTACTGTACCCGCCTCCTTGTTTATGTGTGTAGCGGTAGCCAGGGCCGGCTCTAGGCATAGGCGATATAGGCAGTCGCCTAGAGCGCCAACTGCTGGAGGGGCGCCGCCAGTCAAGGGGGAAAAAAAGTGAGGGCGCCCCCTCACTTAGTGTTTTCTGTGTAGAAAAAAAAACCCCAAAACAAATAAATAAACAATGACAAACAGCTCCAGCTCTGTATTCAGACCTGCTGAGCTCTAGAAACTAGTTTTTTTTTGTTTTTTTTTACCTCTCAAACAGTACCACAGTGACAACACATAGGGTACATTATATAGGCTAAATAGTGTACATTTTGTGTGTTTTTTGTCTATTTAGTTGATATTTGGAGAACATTTCTCATTTAGGGCTACACACATCTCATGAAGTTTAATGTGAAGTCAATATTTAGCTTCTGTTATCCCACATTTGAGACATTTGGTGAGAATGACAGTTAGGCCTAACATATGCTCAAAAAGCAATTTCACAATTTTTTTTCTACACTTATGGCCTTATATCATACAGTATCTTCCACTGCTTTTGTGAAGCCCAGACTTTCGTATACCCATTTCAAGCACCACAACAGTTTGTTCTCATGATTGTGAAGAGACTAATTTTTTCATGTCTTCACCCAGGATTTACTCAATGCAATTTTACTGATTGTATGTGCAAGTTGTGTATCTCAGGGTCAGAGGGGACATAGAGATACACTGCTATGTTATCGTTATGATCATTATGATCATTGTTGGGGGGGGCGCCTGGGAGTAATCTCGCCTAGGGCACCAAAATGGCTAGAGCCGGGCCTGGCGGTAGCCGCATGGAGAGCCATTGCTCCAACGGAGGAGTTAGTCGCTTTTTTTTCTTTTCTTTCTCTCATCTCTGCCAGTCAGCCCCTCCACCTGCCGCCTCTCTCGCATGCGGGCGCACCGCACGTACACACACAGACACACACACTGCTGGCGCATGGATAGGTCGCGCTTGGCCGCTAATAAACAGTAAATGCGCTATATCACGCTAATTGTACCCCCCCCCAAATCCCCCGTTGGATAGTCCGACCCCCCCACCCCCACCTTAAAATCCTGTGGGAAACACTGTAAGAGATAGCCACAGTTACTTTAGCTTGCATTTTTATTTGACCCTTTTCAATAAGCTATTTAGTTTTTTGATATAGGCCTACTTAAATCCTGTAAAAATGACTGTGTTGAATAAAGCAGTAATGTCTTCTTCATATTTATTGAAAGCTACCTTTCATGTTGCAAGAGTGCACATTACTTTAGTGTTGTTGTTTATCTTTTAGTATGTTTATGTTGTTTGCAAATGTTGGCAAAACTGCAACTATTTAGATTTAAATCTGTTCAGAAAGGTTCTTTGGCCTAAACTGTCTGTTTTTCTTTTTTCGATTTAAGATCGTGATAAAATCGAAATTGTGACTTTATTTAAAAAAAATCGTGATATGATATTTGTCCCATATCGCCCAGCCCTACTCTTGCATCAGCCCCTCTGTCCCATGTCGTCTCTTGGTGATGATGTCTTTGTCAGCCATGTTTTAACTGTCACTTGGATGCTCCGTTTGGTTCCGTGGCGCCAGCAGATCGATGTCAAGTCTCTTCTGTTCTTCTTCACTGTTAACTGTCCTGTACCCGATCAATGACATGGCCCCTTTACACACTTCCTGGATGCGTCTGACCTTGCTGTGTGGCAGCAGGGTGCGCCAAGCCTCAGACACCTTGGTGGCGTTTCGTGAGGTGACTTTAAAGGGTTGTCCCTCCAAGCCTTTGCCTCTCCCGTGGGTAGCTCTGTAGATCCACTCCTCCAACTGCGGCGTCATCTCCAGACCTGCAAATTCATACAGTGCAGATATTTCCTCCAGTGTGTTGCGTACCACATCCTCATAACGGACCATTTTGTAGCGCCCTTTTAGAAAAGGAGGGGGTTTCAGGACGGCCCTTTCATTGATGCGCACGTGGCTACGGCAGACTTCCTGCATGACTTCATACGGCACCTCAGCGGGTGGGATGTTTCTCTGCTCCAAGACAGCACCGTCATCTTGTATAAAGACACTCGCTGACCGCTCCCTAGACTGAAACACAGCCCGTGGGTCTCGGACCAGGTGGATGATGCGGAAGTCTAAGCTTGGGTCCTGCAGAAGTGGGTAGAGGGATTCCAGCTCAAATATGCGCACTATTTTTAACACCACATGACTGTAAGTGTGGCAGGCTTCCTCCACCTCCTGCATGTCGGGGGGCTGACACATCTCTATGCAGCGATCCGGGTCACTCAACTGGCTGCGTGGTGTGAGAGAGCAGGCTGGAGGCGAGCACAGAGCTCGACTCTGAGACCACACAAATATGGACTCGTTGTTGTGAAGGTAGGGATCCATCACGGAGAAATCACACTGGAACACACTCCTCAGCAGATCCCTCATGGCCATCCGCAGCTCCCCTTTCCTGGGTTTCTCCAGCTTGTACCACACATGCCAAGCGGGCTCCATGAGATAGAAGACAGACGGGTGCTGACTGAACACCTGGCCGAGGAAGGACGAGCCTGATCGCCAGGACGACAGCAGCAGAACGTGAACCTTGCCGTTGGAGGAGGCAGAGCTGCAGCTGCAGGGATTGAACTGGACAAACCAGGCACAGAACAGCACCACTGCTGCACCCAGTAGGATCAGCAGGAAAAGCATGGTGCTGAGGCTCACTCTGCAGCGGGGCATCATGGGTAATGGTCTCTGGCAGTGGCCTCTGCAAGATGTGGATCGGTTTTTACGTCTTCTGTGGAGCTGTGTTACCTCTGTGGTAGAAAAGACAGAGACAGGCAGATATTTAAAGGGATAGTAGCATTTTTTTAAAGTGGGGTTGTATGATCTCCAAATAGCCCCTAAGTACTTTAATTGCAGTAGAAGACTCTCTGCACTCCTCCCGTTAGCAACGCCAGCCCATAATAGCCCTGCCCAGAGATTTACAACATACAGTGTTGTGAACAGACCCAAAGAAACGGCCTATTTTCACGGCCTAAAAGAGGTTTTACCTGAAAAAAAATACACAGTTCCATTGTTCACTATAATATAATTTTTTCCAGCCCCTCAAAGTGCAGGAAAAACACAGTTTTTATTTGGACACGGGAAGTCCGTGAGTGTGTGAGGGCTGTTCCGTTGTCAGGTCATCAAGTCAGTGAGTCAGTGAATGAGCCCTTACTGCCCCCAGTGCTGACTTTGGGTAGGGGAATTACCCACAGTTCATAGCGTTGTGAAGTCAAACACATGAGATGCCGTCGGAACGCGAGTGTTGAAAAAAAAGAAAAGAAAAGTAAATTAACACACGTAGTCAGAGAGAGCTCCGCCGCTCTCTTTATTGTTAATGGACTGGAGCCAAAAAAAAGAAAGAAAAAAAAGAAGCAGTTTACTGTCAGTATTAACGTGCAGTTTGTGATTATTGATGATGATTTGATCAGATCTGATCCAGGAACATTTTGTTTTGAGTCCGTCCCCCTCACACACCTTGTGCGTGTTGAAAGTACGGTAATTTATCGGTCCAAGGGCGGGGTTAAAAACATTTTGTTGTCAAGGTAACGTGTGGTGAGAGTGGGTAAGTGCTGTTCCATTCATGTTTACAGCACCTGGACCCTCACACACTCTCACACTCTGTCACTTAGAGCTGACGTCACTTAAAGGACAATTCCAGGCGAATTCAACTCTGGGGTGTATTTACCTATCATTTTAGGTCTAAAAGAATGAATCTGAAGATTTTCAGTTTAATTGCTCCTGTTTAGCGGTAGTTGCATCTGTCCCCGCATCCCCACGGCAGCAATGAATGGGAGTGGATGTAAGTTCCGCTGTTTAGGCTGTTTCCAGCCCTCAAAGCCGCAATTTTTTTCCACAGACAGCGTCAGATGGCTACTCAAACATGCACCGAGAAGTTTATTTACTTCAAGCAAGCCGGCATGTTTGTAAAACTAGATCTAATTCAAAGTCTCCCGGAGTCTCGCGCGAGCCCGAAGTTGCAGTGCTGGTGTATTCAGGCGCAGTAGGAGCTCCCGCTTGTATCATAAACACAGGAATATCAACTCTTTACTTGCTTGAAGTGTACATTTTTTCCACAGACAGCGTCAGGTGGCTACTCAAACATGCGCCGAGAAGTTTTTTTTACTTGAAGCAAGTCACGAGTTGATATTCCTGTGTTTATGACACAAACGGTAGCTTTTCCCACTGCGCCCGAATGCACCGCGCACTCAACTGGGTCTCGCGCGAGACTCCGGGAGACTTTGAATTAGATCTAGTTTTACAAACATGCCGGCTTGCTTGAAGTAAATAAACTTCTCGGTGCATGTTTGAGTAGCTATCTGACGCTGTCTGTGGAAAAAAATTGCGGCTTTGAGGGCTGTAAACAGCCTAAACAGCGGAACTTACATCCACTCCCATTCATTGCTGCCGTGGGGATGCGGGGACAGACGCAACTACCGCTAAACAGGAGCAATTAAACTGAAAATCTTCAGATTCATTCTTTTAGACCTAAAATGATAGGTAAATACACCCCAGAGTTGAATTCGCCTGGAATTGTCCTTTAAAGCAGAAGTGAGTGATATATTTGTGTTAATATAAGTCTTAAATAGTTGTATCTTCAGACAGCAATCACTTCTATAGAGTGTTTGGTCTGAAACACGGGTCTGTCAGTCACTCTGCTCTGCTCTGAGCCGGGGAGAAAACTTTCCTTGTATCCTACACAACCTTTATCCAATGAGGAGAGAGAACGGCATAAAGGGGCAGTCCTCTCTGTGTGTGCAGCCAAGGGATGCGCCTGAATGTGGTGACGTAGGGACGAGGACCATAGATATATATAAGAACTAGATGACTCACCCCCAGCTGTTTCCCAAAGACACGGCATAGCCAGTACGGCGGCCATCTTGGGACGGGCAACTCTCTCCCTCAGAGCATTAAGCCTCTGCTGCATGTTCTGCTATAATGACCATAACTTGATCAGTTTTTGTCCGATTTCAAAACGGTTTGATTTTTATGAACGTTTATGCAGTTATGATGCAGCATATTTAGAATCACGGATAATTTTAATAATATATTTTTTTTTGTAAAAGTAACATTTTAGTGACATTATGCAAATAGTTAAAGTAATAGCTACATATTGATTTATTTTACACAGAGTTATGAATCGTTTTTTTAGTGCAGATGACTGGATCACCTATCTACTGCACTGTAACTGCAGCCAGAGTCAGAGCAAGTTGCCCGTCCTCATATGGCCGACTGTGAGCTACGCCTGCGTGTAGTCAGATCCACCCCCTTGACGAGGACTGTTATGGTGCGTTCAAGGCAACTCGTAACTCGTGTTTTTCCGACCTGTGAAGTCGTACCAGTTCGATCTGGTACGACTTCACGGGTCAGAAGTTACGAGTGGCCGTTATAGTGACTTTCACAGGTAAAACAGGTCGGAGAAACACGAGTGGGTTGCCTGGAACGCTACAAAGTCGTAAGTCGTGACTTGAAGCTGTAATTTACGGTTTCAAAAGCCTGCCTGGAACGCAGCATTAGCCAAAACGACTGGATCGCTTACTTCTGCTTTAAGTCAGTGAGGGTTCAGGGTCCGAGTCTTTAGGGGGCGGATTGGAATTGGGCCGAAATGAAATGCACTTCCGCGAGAGGCTGGTTCACGAGGCTATCCAGCTAAGCCCCACCCCCCGAAATACGTCAAGCTGTGAAAGGGTCTATAGGGTCTATATGCCTAATAGTACTGTACATTTCTGGGTGTGTAAACCTGTTGAACAAGCAGAGCCATACGTCATGTTCTACTGTGATGACTGATCACAGAGAAACAAAGGTCACTTCATCATTACCAACTTAAATTTAAATGAAATTAAAAAAATATATAGGATAACATTATCATCATTTACCTTATGCTGATGTATTTGCATGGTGTTAAAATAGGAACAAAAAACAACAGCAATGTATTCTTATCAAAACTGAAAAAACTGTGACACAAACCAATCTTAACTTTGTTAATTGTTAACCCCTTTATAGTTTTTACACGCAAAATAATAATACAGAATGTCAAGGCTATTTTTCATATCTCAGCCCTGCCTCAGTCAGGGTCACTGTAGAATTGACTATAAAAGGCTAGAAATAGCAAAAATGTAACAGCAACATTTTTTATATTTCAACAAACTGTGATATCCTCAGATGTACAAAGATATTCAGTGAACTTTAATGACTTACAAAGACAAGCACAAAAATCAATTTCACATTGTGTCGTTTTATGTTATCTCTGCTGTCAAAATGAGTCATTCGTTCCGTTCACATTTTGTAAGAAAAAAAAAAAATCCTAATATTTGAAAGATAGCTGCTATTTGTTTTTCACAGCCTAGTCCTTGCTTCACATTACCACCGCCTGGACGTGATTAATGTGATGTTGTAGAGCAAACTTTAGGAGGAAACTTACCTTGCTCTCTGTGGTTCGTAATGCTCTCTGTTGGGATGCCCGCGGTCCTCTCCACCTCTTCTCTCAGTGTGCAGCTGCTCGACTTGGCATCACCTTAATTATCAGAGCTTGTACAGCCGCACACCACTGCTAGGGAATTTGGGTCGTCAAACCAGCTGCTCCTGGCAGTACCTATAGATCCAGGCCCTCCACTTGTTTAAATATCACCTTTGCAACTTTAAGCAAATCAGAGGATCTTTGTCAGAAGCAGCTGCTCTGATGTTTCTGCACTCTATGATTTTTTCTCATTTAAGCTACTGTATTACCAGCTGGTCCATGACCGGCTCTACTATCGTGAAACCAGTTGAGCTTCTGTATAAAAAAGCACTCAAAATCTTAGACAAAAAAACGTTTTCTTACCATCATTGTAACATTCTAGTGAAATATAATTTGCTGAGTTTTCCTAATTTTTGTAAATTCTCCTCTGTATGCTTAAAGCAGAAGTGAGTGATCCGGTCGTTTTCGCTAATGCTGCGTTCCAGGTAGGCTTTTGAAACCGTAAATTACAGCTTCAAGTCACAACTTACGACTTTGTAGCGTTCCAGGCAACCCACTCGTGTTTCTCCGACCTGTTTTACCGGTGAAAGTCACTATAACGGCCACTCGTAACTTCCGACCGGTGAACTCGTACCAGATCGAACTGGTACGAGTTCACGGTCGGAAAAATACGAGTTTCCTTGAACGCACCATAACAGTCCTCGTCCCTACGTCGCCACATTCACGGCGTCCCTTGGCTGCACACACAGCCCTGCATGCCGTTCTCTCTCCTCATTGGATAAAAACTGTAGGATACGATAAATGTTTTCTCCTCGGCTCAGAGCAGAGCAGAGTGACTGACAGACCCGTGTTTCAGTCCAAACACTCTATAGAAGTGATTGCTGTCGGAAGATACAACTATTTAAGACTTATATTAACACAAATATATCACTCACTTCTGCTTTAAGCAAATCAGAGGATCTTTGTCAGAAGCAGCTGCTCTGATGTTTCTGCACTCTATGATTTTTTCTCATTTAAGCTACTGTATTACCAGCTGGTCCATGACCGGCTCTACTATCGTGAAACCAGTTGAGCTTCTGTATAAAAAAACACTCAAAATCTTAGACAAAAAAACGTTTTCTTACCATCATTGTAACATTCTAGTGAAATATAATTTGCTGAGTTTTCCTAATTTTTGTAAATTCTCCTCTGTATGCTTAATATATAAAGTAGGCTACTAATTTGTGTCTGTCCTTTCTTCTGTTTATTTCTTTTACAAGGTCATGCAAAATTTTGAGTTCAACTCACTTAATGTTGTCTCCTTAAATGTGAGAGGTCTAAGAGACTTAAAGGACAATTCCAGGCGAATTCAACTCGGGGGTGTATTTTCATATAATTTTAGGTCTAAAAGAAGGAATCTGAAGATTTTCAGTTTAATTCCTCCTGTTTTGCGGTAGTTGCGTCTGTCCCCGCGTTGCCACGGCAGCAATGAATGGGAGTGGATGTAAGTTCCGCTGTTTAGGCTGTTTACATCCCTCAAAGCCGCAATTTTTTTTTTTCAACAGACAGCGTCAGATGGCGACTCAAACATGAACCGATTAGTTTATTTACTGCAAGCAAGCCCACATGTTTGTAAAAGTCGATCTAATTCAAAGTCTGGTGGAGTCGAGACCCAAGTTGACGCTCGGTGTGTTCAGGTGCAGTGGGAAGCTCCCGTTTGTGTCATAAACACAGGAATATCAACTCTTTACTTGCTTGAAGTAAAAAAAAACTTCTCGGCGCATGTTTGAGTAGCCACCTGACGCTGTCTGTGGGAAAAAATGTACACTTGAAGCAAGTCAAGAGTTGATATTCCTGTGTTTATGACACAAACGGTAGCTTTTCCCACTGTGCCCGAATGCACCGCGTACGGCAACTGGGTCTCGCGCGAGACTCCGGGAGACTTTGAATTAGATCGACTTTTACAAACATGTCGGCTTGCTTGAAGTAGGGGAGCGCCGGGTCGATTGATACACGGGACGATTGATACACAGCGATTTCCTCGAAAACCACACAAGCTTGAGCCGTCAGATTTTGTCACTATGTTCAGCACTCAACACCGACCAATCCTGGGAAAGCTTGTGAAATTGTGTCACGCCATTCAAAAGTTATTAGCGCGAACCTGTTTTTTACTACGGAAAGTAAAATGTTACGTGCAGTAGTTTTTTTGTGATCAAAAGTTGTATTGTGTGTTTCATGCAATAATAATATGACCTAACAACAGATGAATTCGTACACAAACAGGTCCTAAACTATGAAATGTCATAGTTTTGAAGTTTAGAGGCAAAACAGGTTTTATTGTCAGTAGTCGCTGCAGGGACGATTGATACAGCTGTTTCAAATGTCCCTCACGCCACCGTGCGTAGTGATTGTGGTCACACTGCGCGATCAATATCTGTATATAAATCACCGTATTAATAGGCTACCCTATTATTCTACAATGAACAACAACTGATTTGAATGAACAACATGTATTTTTAATAAACACCACATATTTTTAATGTTCGTGTTTATGACATGAATCAACAGATATTCAGCAAAGTGAGGGGAAAATGCCGAGGGTAAAATGACAATATGTTCAACTGTGTATCCATAAACATGACTTAGGACAGGGAAATAAGTAAATAAAATGAAAATGCAGTCTTCCAACAACTCGTACAAAAGAAGAAAGGCGAGTTTAATCGAAATGCGGATTTTGACAATTGCGCACGGGACAAAAATATTTATTTGACCTATTTATATTGTGAGAGATTATGTGACATTTTGGCAATGACGAGTACACTAGTATGTTGTCCGATATGCTGCATAAAAACGAGAGTAATGTCAGTAGTTTCTGTTTAAAACATGCTGTTTCAACCGTCCCTCCTCTGTGTCTCAAACGACCCGCATAGGTGGGGCGTTTGAGACAAATGTCAACTTACGTTCAAAGTTATAAAACAGCGCGATCATCCAACATATGTGTTAAATTACACTTGTAACTAAGAGAATACACATGTGAGTTGTTGATCACATGATAAAAATGTTTGTGTACATAACGTCATCTTTGAAAAAGACGTTTAAATGAAAAGTGTATCAATCGACCCGGCTCTCCCCTAAATAAACTTCTCGGTGCATGTTTGAGTCGCAATCTGACGCTGTCTGTGGAAAAAAAATTGCGGCTTTGAGGGCTGTAAACAGCCTAAACAGCGGAACTTACATCCACTCCCATTCATCGCTGCCGTGGCGATGCGCGGACAGACGCAACTACCGCAAAACAGGAGGAATTAAACTGAAAATCTTCAGATTCCTTCTGTTAGACCTAAAATGTTAGGAAATATCTATCTATCTATCTATCTATCTATCTATCTATCTATCTATCTATCTATCTATCTATCTAATCTAATCTAATCTAATCTAATCTAATCTAATCTATTGTTGCTATAGTTACAGCCTCCCGCCAACAGGCGTCGCCCTAACCTACGTCACCTCCGTCAGCTTCCGCGTGCAGCGTTATTAAGCTTCCGGCGGAAGTGAGCTCGTCCTCTTCTACCAGGCCGATCCAACATGGTGGGTGAAATCTTTCATGTCAACCTGAACCATCGGTTCTAATCCGGTATCTCTGACCCGGTCCAGACCCCCGGTACCGGGCCTACGGGACAGCGGAGGGACCGGGGGACCGGACCACCGCTGTATTACCGGCGGATGACGCCGGCGGAGGGTTTTATTAACGGTTTAGTGTCGGAGAGTTACGGTGCTAGCTTACCGTTACCGGGGGGAGGAGGGGGGGTTGGACCGGTGGTTCTGGTTCTACCGGCTCAGATTCACGGTGCTGCTCCGTCGGTCCAGACTCGGTTCTGTTTAATGTGTTAAATCCCGTTGTGACTGAAGGAACCGGGTTTTACCGGGCGCTGCTCCGGTGCTGAGCTAACGATGCTAATGAGCTAACGATGCTAATGCTACTACTACAGCTCTGGTTGGTGATGGTGATTATTATTATCGGTTATTGGTGAATATAAGTAGTAAGGCTCGTTTCTGATCAGTCAATCAATGATCGATACTCTGTGCTGCTTGATAACAGAGCTGAGGACACACACTCTCTCTGGTAACACACAGATACAGACACACAATCTTGCACACACACACTAGTAGGCTAATGCATGCACACACCGGTGAATGGAGAGAGAACCGAGGCTCGTTACTGATCAGCTAATCAATAATCGATACTCAATGCTGCTTGAAATCAGAGCTGAGGACACACACTCTCTCTGGTAACACACACACAATCTTGCACACACTACTAATGCACGCACACACACATAGTTCACACACACATGCATGTCATGTGGAGCTGCAGATTCTCTGAAAACACCAGAGTTTGTTCGTGTCGATAAAGTTTGATTGATAAAATGAAGGACAAGACGTTGAACTGCTCAGTGTGTGTTGATGTTGTTGTGTTAAAGGACGATTCCGGGCAAATTCAGAGCGACTCCAGACTGAACAGGTTTCAGGTTCAGCTCTTTAAAGGACAATTCCGTGCAAATTCAACTCGGGGCTGTATTTTCCTACAGCCACAAATACAGCCCCGAGTTGAATTTTGCATTTCATGTGGAGCTGCAGATTCTCTGAAAACATCAGTTTGTTCGTTTCGAAAAAGTTTGATTTGATAAAATGAACGATAAGACGTTGAACTGCTCAGTTTGTGTTGATGTTGTGTAAAAAGTGTTTGTTTTGTGTCCTGTATCGAAAGTGTCCCTGGCGTCCTGGTTGCCATGGTCATTGATAGTACAGGAAGAGGAAGCTGAGAGCCTTTCCCGTGTCTGCTGTGACATCACTTCCTGTCAGACCCTGGCGCTCTCAGACAGACCATAACTCAACTCTTCAGTGTGTTAATGTGTTGATGTTGTGTTAACGTGTGTGTGTGTGACTGTGTGTGCGTTCTGCAGGGACGCGTCAGGACTAAGACGGTGAAGAAGGCCGCCCGGGTCATCATCGAGAAGTACTACACCCGTCTGGGCAACGACTTCCACACCAACAAGCGGGTGTGTGAGGAGATCGCCATCATCCCCAGCAAGAAGCTGCGCAACAAGATCGCCGGGTGAGTCCCCGGTTCGAGTCCCGGCCAACGCTGCAGCCGCCAACACCGCCGTTTAGCTTAAAGGGATAGTATCATTTTTTTTAAAGTGGGGTTGTATGATCTCCAAATAGCCCCTAAGTACTTTAATTGCAGTAGAAGACTCTCTGCACTCCTCCCGTTAGCAACGCCAGCCCATAATAGCCCTGCACAGAGATTTACAACATACAGTGTTGTGAACAGACCCAAAGAAACGGCCTATTTTCACGGCCTAAAAGAGGTTTTACCTGAAAAAAAATACACAGTTCCATTGTTCACTATAATATAATTTTTTCCAGCCCTTCAAAGTGCAGGAAAAACACAGTTTTTATTTGGACCTAACCAACTCACGTATCCCTCCGCCCAGGGTTAGCGCCCGCCGATCAGCAGTTGGTTAGGTCCAAATAAAAACTGTGTTTTTCCTGAACTTTGAAGGGCTGGAAAAAATTATATTATAGTGAACAATGGAACTGTGTATTTTTTTCCAGGTAAAACCTCTTTTAGGCCGTGAAAATAGGCCGTTTCTTTGGGTCTGTTCACAACACTGTACAGGTAATACTCAGAAAATTAGAATATCGTGAAAACGTTCATTCATTTAAGTAATTCAACTTAAAAGGTGAAATTAATATATTATTTAGACTCATAACAGGCATTGCGAGATATTTCAAACTTTTATTTGTTAGAATTTTGATTATTATGGCTTACAGCTTATGAAAACCCCAAAATCAGAATCTCAAAAAATTTGAATATCGTGAAAAAGTTCAATGTTGTAGCTCAAATTGTCAGCCAATTAAT
Source organism: Trachurus trachurus (assembly GCF_905171665.1). NCBI lineage: Eukaryota > Metazoa > Chordata > Actinopteri > Carangiformes > Carangidae > Trachurus > Trachurus trachurus. The sequence continues at coordinate 35,000,628 of NC_139897.1, read as the reverse complement.
CCAAAACACCTGCAAAGGGTTCCTGAGCCTTTAAAAGCTCTCTGTCTGGTTCAGTACAGTTCGCAATCATGGGGAAGTGAATGAACTTTTTCACGATATTCTAATTTTCTGAGTATTACCTGTATGTTGTAAATCTCTGGGCAGGGCTATTATGGGCTGGCGTTGCTAACGGGAGGAGTGCAGAGAGTCTTCTACTGCAATGAAAGTACTTAGGGGCTATTTGGAGATCATACAACCCCACTTTAACAAAAATGATACTATCCCTTTAACAACCACCCTGTATCGAAAGTGACCATGGCGTCCTGGTTGCCATGGTCATTGATAGTACAGGAACAACAAACTGAGAGCCTTTCCCGTGTCTGCTGTGACATCACTTCCTGTCAGACCCTGGCGCTCTCGAACAGGCGATCAGGTTGAACTCTGTTGTTCCAGTTGGTTCAGGTTTAAAACATGAATGAAAACAGCAAAAGAAAGATTTAACCTCCTGTTATTGTCCAGTTTCTCAGTCAGACACTAGAGAGGTGTGTTGCAGAAAGAGGAAAAAAAACGTCCGGTTTTTCTGAGTAATTTATTTTTTGACTTGATGAGATTTTAAAATCCCGTGAGAAACTCCCACCTGCAGGTAAGGTGAGGACAGATTTCAAAATAAAGGCGCTCCATGAGACTGCTGTGATCTTCTGAGGTTGTGTAACAACAGGTCGTCTCTGAGTTTACAGGGAACACACTGACAACAAGAAACATTACTGTCGTTAGGCTTTTACTTTGAAAATCTACTTCACCTTGTAAACTATGAAGGAAGGTCACCTTTTTATTTTGAAATCAGTCGTTACACGCTCTTACCCCCTAAAATACACTGCATGTGGAACGGCTCCGACGCTTCTTTCTCCAAGAGACTACAGTCGGCAACATCGTGCGATTATGCGTGAATTCGCGAGATCTCGTGCATTCTCGCGACGCTCGGTGTCCGGTGGAGCCGCACCAAGCAGATCACAAACGAATCATGTGTGAGTTGACGGACGGCGGAGTATGCTGCCGTTCCAGAGCTGTCCTGCATGCAGTGTATTTTCGGCATTACTGTAGTATATGAACATGTAGCACAAATCAAAGCCGGGGAGAGGTCGACTGTGGTTTTTGTAAGTGGAACATTTATAGAATAGATCATGATGAAGTGGAGGCTAAAGTTAAACATTAAACCTGAAGGAGGGAGTTTCTAGCGGGATTCTGGAATCTTAAGTCAGAAAAAAAAACAACCAAAAAAATAAATTACTCAGAAAAATCAGGGGTTTTTTTCCAAGTGAATGCAACATGCTTCCGTCCTTTTCACACATAACTGGTGTCGTACACAGTGACACGTTTCTTTTCACTCTGGTCCAAACACACTGGACTGGAAACGGACGTGTAGAGATGAAACTTTAACAACTGAGACAAACGAGGACGGAGGTGAATCGTAGCGCTGCTCATTGGTTTGATAAACAGACTTTCTGACTCTGGGATCAGAATCAGAACGACTCCAGACTGAACAGGTTTCAGGTTCTTTAATGTCGGATGTTTCTCCTATTTTCACTTCTCTAACCAGATGTTAGAACAGCTGCATCTGGTGGGAGAACGTCGGTTTAACAGAGTCAGGATTCAGGACAGTGAACGCACCATCAGATTCTTTACTTTTAGTCTTTTCTCTCTGGAGGAATCTGATTGGAGGCATGCGAACGATGCACGGACGATGCATGTGTGTGTTGTAATGTTTGTGTTGTAACCTGTGTGTGTGTTGTGTGTTGTAACCTGTGTGTTTGTGTGTATTTTTAGGTATGTGACACATCTGATGAAGCGTATCCAGCGCGGTCCCGTCAGAGGCATCTCCATCAAACTGCAGGAGGAGGAGAGAGAGAGGAGGGACAACTACGTACCAGAGGTCAGTGAACGCATCGCTCTGACACACACACAGTGACCTGGAGTCGGTGCTGAGGCTGCAGCCATGATGGGATGTAGAAACTTCTGTTAGAATCTGTAATGTCAGACTCCAACAGGAAGAAACAGGAACATTATTATTTATTTAATTTAATTTATTGAGCCATTGAAGATACAAAGAGTTTAGTTACTGTAAAACAGGTGAAAATTGATTAATAAAGTGCAGTAAAAGTGTTAAAAACTAGAGGATTCATGAAGGAAGGATGTTTTTGTGTGTGTGTTTGTGTCCTGTATCGAAAGTGTCCCTGGCGTCCTGGTTGCCATGGTCATTGATAGTACAGGAAGAGGAAGCTGAGAGCCTTTCCCGTGTCTGCTGTGACATCACTTCCTGTCAGACCCTGGCGCTCTCAGACAGACAGACCATAACTTGACTCTTAAGATCAGGTGTTTGTTTGTGTGTAGCCGTGACAACTTGTTAGTTAATTAGTAATTAGTTGATTAAGGTGTAGGGTAACCGTGGTAACAGTGTGATGGTGTATGTGTCTGACCAATGGTGTGCTCTCTCTCTCTCTCTGCAGGTTTCTGCTCTGGACCAGGAGCTGATCGAAGTCGACCCCGACACCAAGGAGATGCTGAAGCTGCTGGTGAGTCACACACACTGAATTAACAACCCCTAACTAACGTTTACTAATGTTAATTAATGTTTACTAATGTTTAACCACCATTATTTAATATTTATTTAAGTTATTGGCTGTTGAATAATGTTAATTACCTGCTGTTTATTAATGTTATTGACTGGTTATTAATGTTAATTCATGTTGACTGTTCATTACAAGGTTATTATAGTTTTAAAATGTTCACTAGTTTTTTATTTTTTTATTTTCTTAGTTTTCTTTTTTTTTTTTTTTCAGTGAGTTCTTTTTGTGAGTTCAACAAGTGATGAATCAGTTTTAGTTTAGTTTTTATATAGTCTGGAGTTTTGATTTAGTTCCTTTTTTGGAGAAATTTTTATTTTAATTTCAGTTTACTAAAATATTTTTTTTCCCTGCTAGTTTTAGTTTAGTTGACCATAACAACCCTGGTTCTTTAATGTTAATTAGCAGCACAGCTCTGTTGCTCAGTCTGATCTGATTGGTCTCTTGATCAGAGCTGAAACTGAACTAGACACAGACAGATGTTCATGTGTCCAGCTGCTGTTAGTGAAGTGAAAGGGGACGATGTCGCTGCTGCTCTAACGAGCTGCTGCGTCACAGTGAAGATGAAGAGAAGCTGTGGAGCTTAACGAGCTCGTTAGAGATCAGTGTCTGAAGATGAGATGTTTTATTTCTAGAGCTGCAACTAACCATTATCTTCATTAGCGATTTATTTAAACGATTAATCAGTAGTTTGGTCGATAAAACGCTAAAAAATGTTATAAAACATCAGTCAGTGTTTCTCAAACCACCAGACGACATCGTCCTCAAATGTCTTGTTTTGTCCACAAACCAAAGAGAGACTCAGTTTATTGTCATAAAGGAACAAAGAACCAGAAATATTCACATTGAAGAAGCTGGAATCAGAGAATCTGGAGCTTTTTTTCTCCTGTTGTCCTTCTGGGTCAAATTGACCCAATCTGTTCCCTTCCTTCTTTCCTTCCTTCCTTCCCTTCGTCCTTACTTCTTCTTCCTTCCTCTTTTGATTCATTTGACCTGGTCTGTTCTCTCCCTCCATCTTTCTTTCCTTCCTTTTCCCTTCCTTCTTTCCCTTCTTCCTTCCTTCTCCTTCCTTCCTGGAACTAATCAGTTATCTCCCTCCATCTTTCTTTCCTTCCCTTTCCTTCCTTCTTTCCCTTCTTCCTTCCTTCTTCTTCCTTCCTGGAACTAATCTGTTCTCTCCCTCCATCTTTCTTTCCTTCCCTTTTCCCTTCCTTCTTTCCTTTTTGCCTTCCTTCCTTCCTTCCTTCCTTCCTTCCTTCCTTCCTTTGTCCTTTCTTCCTTCTTTTTTGACCCATTCTGTTGCCTCCCTCCATCTATCTTTCCTTCCTTTTTCCCTTCCTTCCGTTCCCTTTGTCCTTCCTTCCTTCTTTCCCTTCGTACTTCCTTTCTTCCTTCTTTCCCTTCATCCTTCATGCCTTCCTTCCTTACTTCTATCCCTTTATCCTTCCTTCCTTTTTTCCCTTTGTCCTTCCTTCCTTTCATCTATCCCTTCGTCCTTCCTAACTTCCTTCCTTGACCCTGGAGGACAACAGGAGGGTTAAAAAACGACTCAAACTGGTTATTAGATTATCAGAATAGTTGAGGATTAATTTAATAATCGATTATTATTGGATGAATGGATGAATAGTTGCAGTTCTTTAGGATGTGAACCTGTATCGAAAGTGTCCATGGCGTCCTGGTTGCCATGGTCATTGATAGTACAGGAAGAGGAAGCTGAGAGCCTTTCCCGTGTCTGCTGTGACATCACTTCCTGTCAGACCCTGGCGCTCTCAGACAGACAGACCATAACTCGACTCTTCAGTGTGTGTGTGTGTTAACGTGTTGATGTTGTGTTAACGTGTTTGTGTGTCTGTCTGTGTGTGTTCCTCAGGACTTCGGCAGTCTGTCCAACCTGCAGGTGACGCAGCCGACCGTCGGCATGAACTTCAAGCAGCCACGAGGAGTTTAAACGTCTGTAAAGTATCTTCTAATAAAACTGGGACAAAACACAACTGGGCCACGCAGCTGTCATTGACTCGTTATTGATCGATTGGTGATTGGTTGACGACTCTGTCACAGGTATCTTTACCTTCACAGCTCCTTTCTAGCTCCATAAATATATGTTTTTACCTTCACAGCTCCTTTCTAGCTCCATAAATATATATTTTTTACCGTCACAGCTCCTTTCTAGCTCCATAAATATATATTTTTACTTTCACAGCTCCTTTCTAGTTCCACAAATATATATTTTTACCTTCACAGCTCCTTTCTAGCTCCATAAATATATATTTTTACTTTCACAGCTCCTTTCTAGCTCCATAAATATATATTCTTACCTTCACAGCTCCTTTCTAGCTCCGTAAATATATATTTTTACCTTCACAGCTCCTTTCTAGCTCCGTAAATATATATTTTTTACCTTCACAGCTCCTTTCTAGCTCCATAAATATATATTTTTACCTTCACAGCTCCTTTCTAGCTCCATAAATATATATTCTTACCTTCACAGCTCCTTTCTAGCTCCATAAATATATATTTTTACCTTCACAGCTCCTTTCTAGTTCCATAAATATATATTTTTACCTTCACGGCTCCTTTCTAGCTCCATAAATATATATTTTTACCTTCACATCTCCTTTCTAGCTCCATAAATATATATTTTTACCTTCACAGCTCCTTTCTAGCTCCATAAATATATATTTTTACCTTCACAGCTCCTTTCTAGCTCCATAAATATATATTTTTACCTTCACGGCTCCTTTCTAGCTCCATAAATATATATTTTTACCTTCACAGCTCCTTTCTAGTTCCATAAATATATATTTTTACCTTCACAGCTCCTTTCTAGTTCCATAAATATATATTTTTACCTTCACAGCTCCTTTCTAGTTCCATAAATATATATTTTTACCTTCACAGCTCCTTTCTAGTTCCATAAATATATATTTTTACCTTCACAGCTCCTTTCTAGCTCCATAAATATATATTTTTACCTTCACAGCTCCTTTCTAGCTCCATAAATATATATTTTTACCTTCACAGCTCCTTTCTAGCTCCATAAATATATATTTTTACCTTCACAGCTCCTTTCTAGTTCCATAAATATATAGAAAATACACTGCTCAAAAAAATAAAGGGAACACTAAAGCCAGGGACACACCGTCCCGACCGTCGGGCGTCTGGCCTCGTCGGACGGCGTCGGCAGCTCGTCTGTTTGGTGTGTTCCTCTCCGTCGGGGAGCCTTGGATCTTGTCGGATCTCGTCGGGGCCGATTGAACATGCTCAGTCGGGACTCGTCGGCCGTCGGGAGAGTAGACTCGTCGGGTACTCTGATTGGCTGTGTGCTAGCTATGGCGATTCTGATTGGCGGTGCCCTAAGCGAATCAGCGCGGTGTGTGGGAGGGACGGAAGTGACCACAGTAAACAAACGGTGTCCTAGCCTGTGCTACAGTAAAAATGGTATACAAGATAAAAAGAGGAGTAAAGCAATATATTAAGCAGCAATATATATATATTTAAACATCAAAGATGTTCAATCAAAGCCACATAGTTTGAAACAACGTTCAAAACACACACAGCTCACAACTAAGCATATAAAGCCCGTTAGCTTAATGCTAACGTGTAATGTAAAACACCATAGACGGGCTAACAGAAATTAGCATCGGCTATCGCCAATTCGCGGCAACCGAGCCACATCAGTAAGCTGCTAAAAACTGTTTTAATTTCGGCTTTAGCGCTGTTAAAACGTGGCTGGTTAAACTGTTTTGGGGAGATAAAAGTAGGTCTCATTGATGAAATGAACTGTGGCAGTGGCATTAGTTTGTTTGAATGAACAGTGAGCAGAGCTGCCCCTGGTCTGTATTGGTCTGTATTTCTATGGGGGAGTCCTCGCCACTCAGTCGCTCTGGTCGGCAGTCGGGGCAGTCACAGTGTGTTTCACTTTTTCCTTTCTCCCGACGAGAGGCGACAGACTTGTCGGCCAAAGCCGTCGGCGTCGGGACGCGCCGGGAAGCGTCGTGGCGGTGTGTTCCTGGCTTTAAACAACACATCTTAGATCTCAATTAATGAAAAATTGCAGTTTAAAATCGTTATTCAATATATAGTAGAGTGTATTGAGAACAAAATAACATAAAAATGATCAATGTTGTAAATCAAAATGATCATCCCAGGTTGATTTCACACAGGTGTGATATACTTGGGAGTTACAATGTGGTGTTTAAGTGTTCCCTTTATTTTTTTGAGCGGTGTATAATATAAAGTGTTTATTACAGATTATTTTGTATAATATTTATATACAAAATCATTAAAATTAAAAAGGGCAGCTTTGATGAGTAAAACAAGAAAATAAAAGTTCACACCGAGACGTCCTATTGTCAGTGAACACATCACGGTGGTAACGTCCGGTTTAAGGGGGAGACACTACAGGTGAATAGGGTAAAAAAATTTAAATAACAGATTTCACCATGAAACTTCCCAAGTTTATCACTCACATTAAGACAAATATTTTTTGTATTACAAGTTTTGTCAAATTTTATGTTTAAATATGTAAATGAGGCAATATCTAATTAAATATGCGCTAATTTGCATACATTTCCAGAACAGAAATCTGTACAATGGATAAAGCTGCTTTGTTTTATTTTGTTGACCTATTAGAGTCTTTAGTTTTTCCAGAGGAGGATTGTGGATATCTCTTTTTATCACTCTGTAAATGAGAAAATACTGTCACCAGCCCTTTAAAACATCTAATGTCTCCATGTTTTTAGTAATAAAATGTTGTATAAATGAGGCTGTGAATGATATATCAACAATCCCCTCTGTAAAAACCTTCAGAATATAGAAAGGGATCAAAGTGGAAGGTTTGGTGTCTGGAAGTGCTGCTGAAGTGGAGATTTCTAGAGAGGAGTCTGAGTCTGAAAAACTCTTTCTGAGGAAACGCCCTTTAAAGACTTGGACTGTAAAACTACAGAGATTGTTATTGTCAATCCTACTTTTATGATTTGTTGCTATGATACAAAGGAAATGACAGTTTCTCTCCAACACGATGAATCTGACTCTGATCTGTGACGTTCAGTCGACACGTTGAGCTCCAGTTTCCTGAACTAATCCTGACTTCACCGTTTCATTGGGAGAAAAAAAACCAAAAGCAGTGATATGACACATAAATATTAAAGGTATAGTTCAACATTTAGTCAAATTGGCCCATTGCCATAATCCCTATAGTCATAGCAGTAGGTTCGTTACCTTTAATTGTCGGTGCAAGCTGTTTTTAGAACGGCGGAGCAGAGCCGTGAGCTGCTCAGAGCTACGCTACAGAGGAGGCTCATTATGGGATTTCTTTGGTTTCCCTCATCATCAAACTCATCAAATACACAATCCAACAACTCCACAACGCTCTGGTGGACAAGTTGTGAGCTGCACATTCACCACGCTATGAGATAATAACACAACGTTACCACACAGAGTTGTTTTAGAGGGAAATTCAGAGACTGTTGATGAAAAACTGTCCCTGAAGGCAACGTGCATCAGCGGTTTTGCATGAATTTCCCTCTAAAACAACTCTGTGTGGTAACGTTGTGTTATTATCTCATGGGGAACTATCCCTTTAAAGGTAAATTAATGATATACAACATTAATAAAGGTTTAAAAAGCAGTGAAACGTGGGAAAAGGAGAGTTGAGACTTTAATGCAGCAGGACAGAGAGATTGTCTTCACAGGTTTATTCTAACAGCTACTTCACATCTGTAACATCATATCAACATCTGGAAAATAAATATACATGGTTTTTAAAATAGACTCTTGCAGGCTGTGTGTGTGTGTAGATGTGTGTGTAGGTGTGTGTGTGTGTGTGTGTGTCTCATAAACACTTGAGCAGGAAGAAGTTGCAGAACGCTCCTCGTGGACAGTCGCACATCTTCCCGATCCTCGATCCTTTCCTGACGGCGCAGTGTTCCCCGAGGTCGCACTGTGGAGGACACACACAGTTAGTTAGTTAGTTAATTTATTGACACAAATCATTAAAAACATAACGTTTGGGTCCAAACAATAAACAATATACAATAAACAATAAACAGCACAACAAATACACACACACACAAAAAGGAAAAGAATAGAAAGAAAAAGAGGGAATGATATACTTAATATGCCCTCCCATCTCCCATCTGGTTTTCTAGTTTTCTAGCATTGTCAAACGAGCCTGTAACATAGTTAAAATCTTTTTATCAGTGTTTGTGAAGAGAGAGCTCAGCTCTGTGGAGTCATGTCCATGAATGCATGAATGTCCCTTGTGTTACACGCGGTCCCTGAACGCACCACGACGGCCACAGTTACACACTGTCCCTGAACACAACACACGCAAGTCACACCCAATCTGTTCCCTTCCTCCATCCTTCCTTCTTTCCTTCCTTCCTTCCTTCCATGAATGAATCTGCTCTCTCCCTCCATCTTGCTTCCCTTCCTTTTTCCCTTCCTTCCTTTCGTCCTTACTTCTTCCTTCCTCTTTTGATCCAGTTCACCTGTTCCCACCCTCCATCTTTCTTTCCTTTCTTTTCCCTCCTTCCTTCCTTCTTCTTCCTCCCTTGAACAAATCTGTTCTCTCCCTCCATCTTTCTTTCGTTCCCTTTTCCCTTCCTTCTTTCCACAATCCTTTTTGCCGCCCTCTCTTCTTTTTGACCCAATCTGTTCCCTCCCTCCATCTATTTTTCCTTCCCTTTTCCCTTCCTTCTTTCCTCCCATCGTTCCCTTTGTCCTTCCTTCTGTCTTTCCCTTAGTCCTTCTTTCCTTTCATATATCCCTTCGTCCTTCCTTCCTTCCTAATTTCCTTCCTCCCTTCCTTTCGTCCCTCTTTCCTTGACCCAGGAGGACAATTAATTAGAGCTCAAACATCAACTTTCTTGAATTATTTTTTGTAAAAACACTTAAAAATCTTTTTTTTATGTGAATTAATAACTTTAAAAAAAAGTAATTCCCTAAGGAAATACTTAGTTACTGTTCCTGTGATGTCACTGCTCCTCTCTCTATATAAAACATGACATCATGAAACATAAAGGTGATCACTGAGATGCAGTGAAACTGTGTTTACTTTAGAGTCGGTGGCGCCATCTTGTGTCAGACTGACGTCACTGCAGACCCAGTGTAGAGACGATGTTGATGCTTAATTTATCACATTAACTCATTAGTAATAATAATAATATTGATCAGTAATTAATGAGTGTTTCCTTCGGACTAGATGTTAAAACCCTCCTGTTGTCCTTAAGGAAATAAGGAAGGAAGGAAATAAGGAGGGAGGGAACAGAGTGGGTTAATTGTGTCAAAAAGGAAGGAAGAAGTAAGGATGAAGGGAAGGAAGGAAGAAAGGACAGAGGGAAGGGAGGGAAAAAGGAAGGAAAGAAGGAAGGACGAAGGGAAAGAAGGAAGGAAGGAAGGAAGGAAGGACGAAGGGAAAGAAGGAAGGACAAAGGGAACGATGGGAGGAAAGATGGAAGAGAAAAAGGAAGGAAAGATAGATGGAGGGAGGGAACAGATTTGGTGAAAAAAAGAAGGGAGGAAGGGAAGGAAAGAAGGGAGGGAGGCAAAAACGATTGTGGAAAGAAGGAAGAAAAAAGGGAAGGAAAGAAAGATGGAGGGAGGGAACAGATTTGTTCAAGAAAGGAAGACGGGAAAGAAGGGAGGAAAGAGGGAAGCGAAAGGGGAAGGAAAGAAAGATGGAGGGATAGGGAACAGATCAGGTCAATAGGATCAAAAGAGGAAGGAAGGAGAAGTAAGGACGAATGGAAGGAAGTAAAGAAGGAAGGATGGAGGATGGAGGAAGGGAACAGATTGGGTGATTGATTTAGTTGTTTCTTATATTAAAGTCAATTAACTGTAACTTCCCTTTAACAAGATCAGCTGGTGTCAACTGTCGTCATGAGAGATTTTCTGCTTTAGGACGTTTCATAACCCACTTATTATTTTATTTTATTTTATTATATTTTTTCCCCGGTGCCCTGAATGCGTCATGAAGCGGTTTAATCCCGTCGCTGCGACTCACAGAGGGAACCTGTCCGTACTTCTTCTCCCAGGGATTAATCCTCTTGGTCTGAAGCCGCTCCAGGACTTCATGCAGAGCGCCCAGCTGCAAACACACAACTACATGATGAGACGACAAGCTGCAAACACACAACTACATGAGACCACAAGCTGACGGACACAAGACAGCAGTTACATCAAACCTAAACTTTCATTAAAAACTAAATTACACTTATTACTCATCACACTTTACTGATTAAAGATGTAAAAACCTCTGAAAATGTAAAATACAACAGATTCTCAGACAGTGAATGCAACAGTGAAATCAGCCACATTAACATGAACCTGCTTTTATACAGATATTTAATGGAATATTATATAATGTATCAATACTGATGGCGCCTGTATCATTATCACATATACAGTGCAAGATACAAGATTATAACATAATGACTCTGTTATATCTGAAATGATTTTTTATAACATGCATGTAACATATAAATAATATATACATGTAAATAATATATATTTAATTTATAACCCATACAACTTTAGTACAGAACAAACAAGTAAAAGTGAGTTTCTCTTATTAATTTCATACTAATTTTAAATAACACCTGTCTCACAGGTTTTACATATAATTATGTCACATATGTTGACAATATAATCATATAGGCCTACACATAAACAAATATTAATTAAATTAATCCTGTATCTATATAGTATTGTATTTATAAGCTATGTACATTTCTATTAGATGACTTATAAATGTGCATGTATTTGCATAAAGCAAAACATATCTTATTTTATCTTATATATCTTATATATCTTATTGTGTACTTTTAAACATAGTCCAGAACTCTACTATGTAATATTAATTATACAGTAGACATAATCTAAACGTTTGGATATTATTGGGTTAGAGAAGAAGAGAAGATTCAATATAGGCTATAACACATTTAAACTGAACAGAAAGAGCAAGAGCAAAAAGAAACAGAAAATAAATGAACATTAAATGATTTAAGTCATTAATATAAAGTCTATAGCCTATATCTATATGTCTATGACCCTGCTGTGTGCTCTGACCCACCAGTTTGTTGGAGTTGCGGTTAGGGTTAGATTAAATGATTTAACTCATTAATATAAAATCTATATATGTATATATAACCCTGCTGTGTGGTCTGACCCACCAGTTTGTTGGAGTTGCGGTAATCCTGCACGTCTCTCTCGTCCCTCTCGGCTTCCGTCCTCCCCGCGGGGCAGAGCGCGGACAGCAGCGCCGCGCACAGCACAGCTCGCGCCAACATGGTGCCGGAATAAAAAACTAAAAAACTAAAACTAAAAACTAAAACTAAAGCCAACGGAGGAGAAAAGAAAAAAGTTCAAAGTCCCGTTACGTGTTCCGGAGCTCCGCTGCTGCTGCTGCTGCTGCTGCTGCTGCTGGTGGTGTCACCTCCTCCAGATGTTCCTCTCACTCTCACGAGCTGCTCCTCTGCTGCTGCTCTGCTCCGCGTGCGGAGATGTTTGGATGGACAGCCCCGCCCCCCTCCATCCTCCGGGTGACGTCAAAACAGCTTTAGGGGACTGTTTTGTAAAAAAAAAAAAAAAAAAAAAAAAAGTCTAATGTGTTGTAGTGGCTAAACTGCTTTTTAGGTGGTAAACTGTTCATACTTGTATCACACATAGGTTCTCAAACTTTTTTATTTCAAGGACCCAAAATTGACACAAATTAGACCACGGACCCCCATTGGACAAAACACCAGAAATACACAATCAATGTACGTTTAAATTAGGCGTAGCCTAGCTACATTTTTGAAAGATTAGGCTATAGAGAAATTTCTGGAAAAAAAGTGGTACAATTTCTCCAAAAAAAGTTGAAATATTTATAGAGAACTGTGGTAAAAATTATCAAAAAAAAAAAAAAATTCTAGAAAAAAGTGGTAAGATTTAAAAAAAAAAAAAAAAAAAAAAAAGTAAAGTTAGATAGAAGATTTCACAAAAAATTGTAGAAAAATGTGGTAACATTTCTAAAAAAAAAAGTGGTACAATTTCTCAAAAAATTATAGAAAAATGTGGCAAAATTTCTCTCTCAAAACAATAATACAAAAAGGGGTAACATTTCTTGAAAAAAAAAACAAGTAAAAAAGAAAGATTTATAAGAAATTGGTAAAATTTCAAAAAAAAAATTCTAGTAAGAACAAACACAGTGAATGAAAACTGAAGTAAACACAGACCAGACGTCGTCATTTTATCGTCTTGTTTTAATTTTTATCGTCTTTCCCGCCGGCAACAGCCGGGGCGGCGCCATTTTGTTTACAGGTTGATGTTAGTCTCTGATTGTAAACACGATGGCTGTTTTTGAAACCGCATACTACCGTACTACTGCCTACTATACTGCGTTACTGTATACTACAGACTGAATGTAGGATTCAGTCTGCTACTTCAGCAGACCGACACCGTTCACACCGCAGTATGCAGTATACGAGTTTCCCAGAATGCATTTCACGGCAACCGGTAGCAGTAGCTGTAAAACAGGCTAAAAGCTGTTTTATTTCCCGCTCTAGCGCTGTTATTATGTAACTTTATTAAGTTTTAATATGTTTTCATGTGAGAAAGTAACTGTTTAGATCCCAAATATACGGCCAGTTTATCCAAACGACGGCTGTTTAGAAGTTTGCTCCGATGTTTTTCCAGAGAAGTGAAGCTCTGCAGCGACCGGGACATCACAGAGGCAGCAGCCGGTCTGCAGAGCTGCTCGGCCGGCCAACCTCCGCCGTCATCCCGGGGGAGAAAACCATCGCTAATTAACTTACCCGCAGGTTTTTAGAGGTTTAAGCTGCGTTCACACTGGACCTTTTGTTTTTCTCGCTGGCGACGAGTTTACATGTTAAGTCAATGCAAAGCCGGCTTGACGTTGTAGCCTACGGCGCTAGCAGTATAGTATGTGGTTTCGAATAGGCCTACAGCCGATATCTCAGGAACCGCTTGACAGAACTTCTTCATATTTGGCTCAAATATTCATTTGGACTCAGATATGAAGTGTTGAGATTTTGGTAGTGAAAGGTGAAAGGTCGAGGTCAGTGCGAAGATTTCTTTTAGCAATAACACAGGGCGTAACTCAGCATAACATGAATATTTCCTGTGGATATTAAACCAGACTGAGCTGGGACTCTGGTCTGAGCAGCGGAGGGAAACGTCCTGACACCCGCAGCTCTGTGATGGATGAAGTGATTGGTTCTGATAAACGTCCTCCTGCCTCCTGAAAACAAATACAACATCTCAGAGACAAATTGTCAGAATGAATTAATGTGTGTGAAAAAGCCTCGGCTGCCGGAGCGTTTTCCAATTTCCTCTTCATATTTAACTTTAACGAAGCGGAGGGGGGAAACAACACACTGGAATATGTTTTCTACCCCGCAGACAGAGCTTCTATTTATACTTCACATTAGTCTGCAGGGATGAAGGTATTACTGTCCCGACCCTTCACATAAACACAACTTAAACCTTTCTGACACAGAGAGGAGAGGAGCTGCATCTTAAAACCCTGACAACAGGCGAACAGGCGGCGTGTTGTTCAGGTCGCTACAGGACACGCTGTCTTGTCTGCTACACCATTATATCTAATGCAAGGAATGCACTGATCAATTTTGAGATTTGGGGCTATTTTTCTTCCTTAACAAGTATTCCCTCAGAAAAGTCGGAAAAAAATGGTATAAAATCCACATTAAAGAGGTTATTTTACTTCATTTTGTCTCTTTTGTCTGTAAATTTCTCCTAAATTCACCAAAAGTTAACAGCTACTGTGACATACGTGCTTGTTGTCTGACCCATGTCATGTCAGGTGTCATTGTAAAGCTCTCTCTCTCCTGAACAATGGTATAGGCTCCAAAAATTGCCATTTCCTCCGTATCCGCAACCAATCCTAAAAGTAGGATTGACAATAACAATCTCTGTAGTTTTACAGTCCAAGTCTTTAACCCTCTATGGTACGCACTATGATGCCAGTGGGGGAAAAAATATTTGGAGTGTTTTTATGTCTCAAAATAGACTAAATAAACATAATCTAAAGAAATTTTAAAAAATTATTTATTTTTGGAAGTTTTTGGGATTTGTTGACTGTAGGCAACATTGTACCATTACGGTTCATCATCTACTGTATTAGAAGCACCAGTCTCTGTAGACTTTCACCTTCACTGGCCTCATCCTCATCCGAATTCTCATTCTCATCTTCCTCATCATCATCATAATAGCCTGATGTTTACTTTACTGCATCCAAAATCAAATTTATTAAGGATAAAAAACAAAATTATGATGAATTATATGTTTTTGAACATTATATTTACACCTAAACACACACTACCATAGTCTCATAATGCAATTTTGATTCCATAATGGTCCAGTGTTGCCTCAAGGCAACACTGCAATTTTCTATAATGGTACGTTGTTGCTTTCGGGCAACAGGTGCATTTTAACAAGTTTCCATTATTTAATAAGTAACTAAATTGCATGGAACTATTAAAAATTAAACTTTACTAATCTATTAGTGTAAATATATTTTTTTCCAGATGAAAAAGGGCCAGGAAGTTATGTTTTCAGACCGTTTTAGTGGAGCAAAATGGCAAACCTGTTTCCTTTGAAAAAGTCTGCAAAAAAGGGTTTCAGTATGGCTTCTTGAAAGTCATGTGATAAATTAAAGCATTGTTATTGGTTCTCTAAGGTCTCCTCTCTTTTTTAAAGTATTACAGCATTAAATGGGATGAATTGTGGAGATGTGACAGGCCAAAAAGTGGTATGTTGCCTGAGGGCAACAAGGTACCATAGAGGGTTAAAGGGCGTTTCCTCAGAAAGAGTTTTTCAGACTCAGACTCCTCTCTAGAAATCTCCACTTCAGCAGCACTTACAGACACCAAACCTTCCACTTTGATCCCTTTCTATATTCTGAAGGTTTTTACAGAGGGGATTGTTGATATATCATTCACAGCCTCATTTATACAACATTTTATTACTAAAAACATGGAGACATTAGATGTTTTAGGGCTGGTGACAGTATTTTCTCATTTACAGAGTGATACAAAGAGATATCCACAATCCTCCTCTGGAAAAACTAAAGATTCTATTAGGTCAACAAAATAAAACAAGAATTTTGAAAGTAGCTTTATTCATTGTTCAGATTTTGGTTCAGGAAATGTATGCGAATAAGTGCATATTTCATTAATATTGCCTAATTTACATATTTAAACATAAAATTGGACAAAACTTGTGATACAAAAAATATTTGTCTTAATGTGAGTGATAAACTTGGGAAGTTTCATGGTGAAATCTGTTAGTTTAAAATTTTACCCTATTCACCTGTAGTGTCTCAGCTTAAAAAATGATAAAAGACCAGTTTAATATGGTATATGATAATAATAATAAATATGATAATTTATGATGAGTCTCATGGTTGTTGTTGTGTCTCTTTGTTAACCGTCTGTCCTCTAATCCTCGTGTCCGTCCGAGACTCCATCCCTCCAGAGGAAACTCGATGCTCGGTGAAAATTAATTTCTCTTGATATCTGCTTCTTTTCAAACTTTATGATGATCCCACTTTTTTTTTCTTTTTTTTTTTTATGAGCTGAGAGGCGGCGGACGGACTGTTGTTGTTGTTGTAAACATCCTGCAGAGTCGGAGCTGCTGTCAGCGAAGCTTTAGAGCCGAGACGGACACACACACACACACACACACACACACACACACACAGAGCAAACAGGGGAGATGGCGTGGGCATTAAAGCAGTGTGTTGTGTTGTGTCGACACTCTAAACGTTCCTCTATAAATAAACTCACCGATTGAAGTTAGTGAGGTAAGAGGTTTAAACTCCGTCCTCTTGCCTCCACACTGCAAAAAAAGAAAAGTTGAGTGAACTCAAAATTTCAAGGCAACAAACTTCGATAAAATTTTAAGTTAGGAAATTAAACTAAATATTTTAAGTTTTGCTTCTGAGTTTGCTCAACTCCGAATTCTGAGTTTTGACAACGCAACTGTAAGTTGTCCCAACTTATAATTTTACATTGTAATAACTTTCAATCCTTAGTTCTGCTAACTCTCCTGTAAATTGTACTAACTTACAAATTTACATTGTAATAACTTTTAATCCTTACTTCTGTCAACTCTCCCATAAGTTGTACTAACTTGGAAATGTACATTGTAATAACTTTTAATCCTTACTTCTGCCAACTCTCCCATAAATTATACCAATTTATACATTTACATTGTATTAACTTTTAATCGTTACTTCTGCTAACTCTCCTGTAAATTATACTAACTTACCATTATCATTTTTATATTGTAATAACTCTGATTTATTACACATAATCCACTTAACTTTGGGTAAGACAGTATAACGGAATAATTTTAGAGGAATTTAAAATTGCACAATGCAATAGTTTATAATGTAACTCACCTTTATAACTTAATAGAACTAACAACAACTTCTACTCAAATGTATAAATAATTATACAGATGCAACATGTACATTCAAAACATTTGTTTTATTTAAAACTGCACCTGCATGCATCAAATCCCTTCCAACAGGTCCAAGTATGTGCAAACTAATGAGACCCATTTGTCCCTGTCCTGGCAGTGAACTTGCACTACATTGCATACTTGTAAACTTTGAGATATAAAATATCAAACATGCGTATTCCAAGACCATACAGAACCAGTATGAATAAAAGTTCAAATATAAGTCATATATCCAAGACCATACAGAACCAGTATGAATAAAAGATCAAATATTAGTATGAATCTAACAAATGTGTTAACAAGGTTACTGAGTGCCATGACTTCAGTTTTCTAAATCTCAAAAATGAGTCATGTATACAAGGCCATACATGACCAGTATGATACAACTATGACTCTCAAATCTGTTTAAGGTTACCGAGCGCTAGAACTTCAGATCTCAAAATAATCAGCAAATTCTTTCTTGTGACACTGCTCAGTACCATGACAATTTTCAAACACTGAATCTTAACATATAATATGTATAAAGAAAACCTAATAAAGTGCAAACCAAGTAAAACTGTAAGACAGTGGGAGTTCGAGGTACATCAGATTTGACGGTGAGTAACAGGAAGACTAAATTAGCATGGTGTTCAGAGGTCAACAATGCCAGATCTGGCATCATCAGTTAACTTGTGGATTCACTGAAGGAGTTTGTTTTTGAGGGATCTGACCCTTGCAGAGAGGTCTGTACCAAGTTCCATGAACACCTTCTGAACGGTTTCAAATGTGTACCTGAGATCTTTGGGGTACTTAAGGTTTAGAGCATAGATCAGTCCAAAGAGGTAAGCAAACGCAGTTGGCAGGTCAGGGAGATCTTGGAGGACAATCTCTTCTTCCACAACAACAGCAACACTCACGACATGTTGAGAAGCTGCATTGCCATCATCCTCCAACACAGTGAGGATACCCAAAGTGAGGCCCTTCGTTTGCTCCACTTCCGGGTCAGTGTCCTTATGTTGACAGACATAGGAAAAGAACAACACATAAGGTGCAAGACATTTGTCATTAAAATCCTATGAATCAGAATAAGCAATTAGCCTAACATAATTCCAAATCATTGAATAAATATATTTTTCCAAATAGAGTTAATTATAGTTTTGACATTAACTATTTCCATCCCATACCCCACAATCAAAAATTGAAAGCCCCATACACAAATTAACTGACATTAATTAGGTTACATAAACTCATAGCCAGGACAGTACAACTATTGAAGACACCCATGACATTGGGAAAGGGAACAATGAGGATAGAGAGGTAGTGGTTTAAGTCAACATTAAATACAGTATAATAACTATTTATAACCACTCACAAGACAGTTCCTGAAGAGCTTCTCCTGACTGTCACGGAGATACAAGGGAAGGCCCTTCAATGCTGCAGTTTGTCGATGTGCAGTGATGTCAGATGTCTGAAACAAAGAGTTGCATGAAACATTACAAGTAGCTGAAACTGAAATACTGTATAAAGTAGAGTAAACATGCAAGCAGCTGTAAACATACAGAACCACTGTATCTCAGTAATTTGCTCTATAATTGTGTCAGTCACTTAGATACCCTTGCATTTGCAGCTCTGGAAAAAAATGAAGAGACCACTCCCGAAATAGGTATGTGTTTGAGTAAAATTATTATTACTTTTTGTTTTATTCCATCAACGACTGACAACATTTCTCCCAAAATTGAAATAAAAATATTGTCATTTAGAGCTTTTATTGACTAAAAATGAGTAAACTAGTCTAAATAACAAATTAAGTCTTTTCAGACCTTGAATAATAATAATAATAATAATGATGCAAAGAAAACATGTTCATATTTATTCTTAAACACCACAGCAAGAATATTTTAATTCAGGCAGAGTTTATAAATCTGTTTTTGTGGAATAATGTCAATGTTTAATCCCAGCAGTGTTTTTTATAATCTTCCTAATCAGATGTGGTTCAGGGGATGACCTCATCAGTGTCTCATCAAGTACAATGAGTTGTGCTTAAAGAAAAGAATGACTGTCATTCATGTAGAGATGCTTTTAAGAAACATTTGTGAAAGTGGTCCCTTGTTTTTTTTCCAGAGCTGTATTTTGAGGGTTTGTCACTATAAGGGTCACTTAACATTGCACCAACTGCAACCAATATTAATACAGCTTCAAAGAAAAGGCAAAATTCCTTTTATAGAGAATGTGAAGCTGACGTTATGTCACCGCCATCTTTGGAGGATCGTGGGTGTAAACACTCGCTTGTCTCCCTAAAAAAAGTCCACACAGTAGATCATATGTTTTTACACAGCAGAACTGTCCCACCATGAATACTTTTAAGCAACTTGGGGGACTTTTTTTTTTTTAGGGAGACAAGCGAGTGTTTACACCCGCGATCCTCCAAAGATGGCGCTGGCGTGACGTAACTTCACATTCTCTATATCCATAATGTTATGAATTCACCTCTTGATCTAAGCCGTTGAGGATCTGATCCATCTCAGATGAAAAAGCTGTCCTCCTCGCCCGATAGAGTCTCAGGAGCCTCCAAGTGTGCTGATGAAGGGCTGCTCTGAAGTTGTCCAATAGGTTCTTGTTTGTGATGCGATAAAACTCTTCCATTATCTGTTGAAAAGTGTGAAAAGGAAATTCAAATCCTCAATGATGACAAAAATCCTCAAAGTCAATACAATCTCAACACAATCTTCATGTTAAAATATGCATTGTAATCAACACACACAACTCTTCTACTCACTTTAAAAAAAAGACTAAATCATAAACACAACATAATATATTCTTGGTTCACCTGCTTACCTCTGCCTCACAAAACAGACCAGGCCACCGTTCCAGAACCTCTGACACCATAGGCTGCAGCTCCACGATCTCCTTGCGCCTCAAGGAGAAAGTCAGCTCCATCTTTTGTCTGATCAGTGCATCATTCTTATTCTTCTTCTTTAACTCCTCAACCAGGGCTAGTCTTTCATCATCCAGTGAGTCATCATTGTGGTTTTCTGGATGGTCAGGGACATGGTTGATCTCACCTCGCTTTGCTCTCTTCAGAGAAGGACTCGCACCATCATCTTCACAGCTCCTTTTTTTCTGGTTAATGCTAACCTCAATACAGCCCGCCTGACGCAGCTTGGACCTGTAATTGCCAAGCTTATATTTTATGCTCATTTTCCATCCATCACACCCTGTTTCACTACCTGGCTCACGAAGGCAGGGGTGTCTACTGATGAGAGCAGAAGCAACTGACTCAATCTGGTCTTGATCAGGATATGCTTTTACATCAAAAACTGCCTGAGCAATCTTGTCCAAAATCTCTATCTTCATGTCTCTTGTTAGGTTGATACCCTTCTTGGTCTGTTCATATGCCTCATTGCCTTTGCGCAACTTCAGCTCCACATCATAGGAGAAGGACGGGATGGGAAAAGGTGAAGGCCACTCCGAGACACTTCGCAGATGGTTCTTAATAAAAGTTGAGGGACTCTGGACTGACTCTCTGCTGGATAAACTGGCTGTGTCCAGGGAAGACAATGAATCAACAGAGCCTGACTCTTGCTGAACATGTGCAGACTCCTCCCAAAGGATGTGCAAGATAGCACGCTGTGGTGGCAACTCATGTATGTCAATTAAATTACAAAGAGCATTGCTGAAGTCTGGATCTTCATACTGTAGTGTGAAGCTGCCTTGAAGTTGAAGATTCTCTTGAAGAATGTTTTGCAACTGCTCAACCGATTCAGGTACTTCAGAAAGTGCCACTTTACGGGACATCCTTGGGGAGATTTTCACCAGCAGCAGTAATCCATCCTGTGTCACAACAAACAGGGACAAAACACAGAGGGGTAAGGTTGCATTGACTTTCAAGACAATTACTTGAAAAGTTAAATTCATAAACAATGTAGCAATGTGTTCTACCTGCAAATCATCATTATAATAAATTAGATATGTGCTTCAAAATCAGATACTGACAAAAAAAAAAGATGTCTCCTTAGGCAGAGCTGGTGCAGCCCAAAAACACACAACCTACAAAAGAATCCAACAAAAACTGCACTGACAACCAAACCTAAACACATAGATAAAGGGTGATTGCAAACAGGAAACAGGTGAATGAAACAAGACACAGGTGAAACAAATCAGGAAATCAACTCAGGAGGGAAAACGAGAAAACACAGGAAGTAAAACTAACAGAAACACATACAGAAAATCTTTCAAAATAAAATGACAGACAGCATCTTGTTTGAATGAGAGAAAGAGAGAAAATGTGTGTAAGAGCAACACAGTTTTGTCTATAATGTGTAATCAGAGTTCACTCACCATTCTGTGTCACTTCAGTGGAGCAGGCACACTTTTGGAGTCACCAGCACCTTCCCTCCCACTGTGTATGCAACCAATGGATGATAGTCATTGAGAGCCTGAGGTTCAAAAATGTCAATGTCTGCATAGATGCTCTCCACAAGCTCAAAAGACCTAAAATGTTCAAGGTACCATGATGTGAGCTTTTTGCCAACAAAGGCTACTTTTTCAGAGTCAACTACTATAGTCACGATTTTGTAGAATTCTGGCAGTCCACTGCAATGTCCAGATGAAAGAATCATACCCTCCACATATCGGGTCCCATGAAAATAAATGTCTTTAGAAAGGGACACAGATTCAAGATGTGGATACTTTCTCTTAATCACTGTGCGCAGGGCAGCGTCCAAAGAAGTTGTTTTGATGTCAGTTACTTTCTCCACATGTAACATTGGCTTGAAAAGGCTCTGACTATCAAACTGACATGCCATCATCTGTTGGTGTTTTAATGACAGAGTGAGGAGTACATTTTTAAAGTTTTGAACATCATGCATAGTCTTCTTAAAGAAACTATGTTTTGATTCAAACCTCATCGTCCATAATTCCACCAATGGCCCAAAGCAGCGTAGAAGGTAAGGATAATGGTCAGCAAAGTGGTGCTTTGGGCGCAAGCTAAAGTCAGGAAAAGTGTCTGTGAGCAGCCTTCTGTGATCAGACAACTTGATCTCCAAGTAGTGCAATATTTCCTCTGAAAAAACAGGTGAGACCACAATCTCAACAATTTCTTTGAGGTCCATCAGAATTTCCCATGCAGGTTCTTGTTCGGGTATGCTCTTTCCAATGAGAAGAGGGAGGAATCGTAACAGGGACCAATTTTCGTGTCCATTGCCTCCTATGCTGCCTTTTGCAACATTTGATTTAGAAACTGCCTTTGGTTTATTCACCCTGTCTGAATATTTGTAAGGAAATGAAGTGATTAGGCTATTCAGTCTGTCCAAAGTAATATAGCCTTTTGAAATAAACTTTTTCAGACACAAAGACAGTTCAACAGGAATAACACCCTCAAAAAAATCATGCAATATATCTGGCGGAAAACCAGTGACAGGGTGAAAATATGACAGATGCTTACTTAATACACATTCACTTTTAACACCATTTACATGTGGAACATGTTCATTATTAAGTTGTAGCAGAAATGTATTGTGCTGCTCTCTGGAGCGTAACTGAAAATCAGAAATTGCAGTAGTTGCTATTTCACCTCGATTTGTTACACAAAATCTACAGAAATTCTTCACATTGAAACTTTCCTGAAAGCCGGCAAGTGCGTGAGCTCCTAAATTGTCCGCACAGACGCAAAATACTGAACCTTTTACATAGTTATTAAGAGTTTGCACAAAGACTCCTGTTTGTTCCAGTGACTTTAAATCCTTAATTAAAGGACTGAGAAACTTTTCAAAACCAAACTGCTTAAAGGATAATTTTCGTTTTTTACAACCTGGACCTTATTTCTAGCATAAAATATGATCATTCTACTCACCCAGACAACTTTGGTGTCATTTGGAGTTGTTTTGAAGAAATTAGCCCCAGTGGAGCGGCGCGTATATCTGTATAATGCGAGAGCACGGGGCACCCAATGCAGCCTCTAAATAACACATTATCCGCCGCAAAACTCGCTCATTTCGCCAATATTTTGTTATGATACACTAGTGCCATTCCCCTCCAAGCCCGTGGTGGCATGTCATCAACATGCTGTGCCTGTAGGTTGACTACTAACGTCTTATCTGGATGATGTCATCTCCGACCGCAGCCCGGCGCGGCTAACTTGCTACGGCTAAAGGCCCTTTCACACCGGAGACGTATTTTTCGTGCGAATAATTCGCGCGTCAATATTTTTTTTCGAACCCCGTTTTTCATCACGAGTCCTTTCACACCGATCGCGAATGTTTCGCGGCGAAAATGCGGCACAATTTTTTTTCGGAGCAAGGTCGATTTTTCTGAGCTTTCGCCCGGCGAATAAACGCACCAACCAATCATGTGGCGTGAAAAGGAGGTAGGCCACGTCACACCCACCACGTCAGAACACACACAGCTGTTTCCCATAACAGACGGTGGCCGCACAGTCTCGGGCCGCCACAGTCTCTCACAGGAAAAATAAGTTGTTGTTTCACCGTCTTTGCTCTCATCTCTGCCAGTCAGCCCCTCCACCTGCCGTCTCTCTGGGCACGTACACACACACAGACACACGCACACACACACACACACACACACACACGGACATGCGGGCGCATGGACACGTGCTTGGCCGCTAATGTAAACAATAAGTAACCTGTGTCTCGGAGAGGGAGGAGGAGGAGGAGAGGAAGAGGAGGAGGAGAAGAGAGGAGGAGGAGGGAGGAAGAGGAGAGAGGAAGAGAGGAAGAGGGGAAAGTGGAAAGAGGAGAAATAGCAATAGAGTGTGTCCATACTTTCAGGACAGTGATCAGATATTGATCAGTGATCAGACAGTGAGCTGCTGCTGTGTTGAGTGAAGTTGGTAACAAGACAACAGTGGCATAACGTAGCAGCGAATACATGAGGGATAATTAACAGATTAGAAATGACGTGGAGGCGAAGAACCACCCGTCGCAAAGCGAAACTTTGGAATTTAATTGTCGCATCGTCGCATATTCGCGTCGCCGCCGGTGTGTATGGTTTTGATGCGAAATATTTGGCCGCGAATATTTCGCAATTTCGTGTCGTTTATTCGTTACGTCCGCGGTGTGAAAGGGCCTTAATGCTACGGTTCGTTTCTGCGTGTTTCTGACTTGTCAGAACAAAATGAGCAGCTGGATGAAGTTAAGCTTCCACAGGCTTCCTCTCCTCAGCCTGAACTCACTAAAGCTCCGGCTAGTTGCGCTAAAAATGGACCTGAATGCCGAAGCAGAATGATTATTATCAGAATGAGCCGGGCAGCGGTCGGAGATGACATCATCCAGATCAGAGGTTAGTAGGTCAACCTAGAGACCCCAGATGTTGATAACATGCCACCACGGGCTCGGAGGGGAATAACACTAGTGTATCATAACAAAATATTGGCGAAATGAACGAGTTTTGCGGCGGATAATGTGTTATTTAGAGGCTGCATTGCGTGCCCCGTGCTCTCGCATTATACGGACGTACGCGCCGCTCCACTGGGGCTAATTTCTTCAAAACAACTCCAAATGACACCAAAGTTGTCTGGGTGAGTAGAATGATCATATTTTATGCTAGAAATAAGGTCCAGGTTGTAAAAAACGAAAATTATCCTTTAACATCACAAGTCTTTCCAAGAAGAGCTAAATGAATTGAGTGTAAAGTTGAACGAAACTTTGAGGGCAGATTAAGAATAACCCAATAAAGAGCAGTAATCTTATGAATTTTCCTTGATGTGCCTAATGGGTTGCACAATTCAAAATCGTCTATATAGAGAGCTAATGAAATTGACAGCTCCTCTTCTCCAAAATGTTCATTTTGTTTGAAGTAAGAACCATCTTGGAAAGTCTTGTAAAACCCTGGAGTAGACTCTTCACTGAAATTAAGTTTTTCTAGAAACTCTGCTCTGTTCAATAAAAGCTCAACGACCTGATTCACAGAAACATAAACAAAGGCTTTTTTTGAAGTCCTGTCGTACAATAACTCAGTTGGTTCAATGATAGAGAAATGCTCCCTGAAATATTTGTTTCTCCTATAATCAGTTGATAATGTACCTTTTTCTGATGTAGAAACAAGTACAGGGTTTTTGTCAAACACACTGTTACTTATCTCTTGAATAATTTCTTCCTCAACTTCAATATTATGTTTTGCAAAAACCTCTTTTAGAATTTCTGTTGTATGACACTTGGAAAGGGACAAAATATCATTAAATTCTTCTATAATTGCCTGTATTGCATGTTTCGACACATGTAGCAGACATTGCATACGAAGAAAAAGGGAAGCTAATTTGTGCTGAAGTATTTCAGAGTCTACATTCTGTACACGATCGGGTTCACCTTCTTCTGTGGAATCCAATCTAGGACAACTTGTCAAAGAAAGCCCAACTTCAGGATCTGCATTACATGGCTGGGTTGTGTCATTAGACTGAAAATCACTAACTGCTCTGACTGGTGTCAGAAAATCTCTCAGATTATGGTTTTTATGATTCCGTGATGTATGTCCAGTAAAACTATTAAGGCGGTTGGTTTTAAAGCTGCACCCCACAAATGGGCAACACACTGTCTCTCTGCGTCTAAGGTGATGATGCAAATGAATTAATATTTTCTTTTTACAGCAAATATCCTTGTATTCACATAACCAGCACTGAAATGATGAGTTCTCTTGCCTGGGGACAGTCCTGTGATTTCTTGAAAGATGCGATTTCAAAGAACTAATGGTTCTGAAATTGCAAAAGCAGTCCTGGTGGATGCAAGGCCAGGATGCACTTCTGTGATGCAGTCGGTAGTGTTTCACCAAAACAGCTTCAACGGCGTGGGTGAATTTGCAGAGCTTGCACTGCATTAATTTCAATCTGAAAAACAAAGATACAACAACATAGAATTTGCTGCGTATTAGTAAAGCAGTCAGTAGAAATTAACATTTTACCAATTCAATTCATTTTATTCATTTACTGATAATGTAAACAACAGACTGGACTAGGGATGACAAGACTGACAATATAATATTCTGTCCCATTGAATAACAATTAAAATATATTAAGGACACTACTTGGATAGCGACCGGGAAAAACACGGAGGACACGCTAAAAAATAACTGTGGCCCATTTCACACACGCACACACTGCGAGACTGTAACCCCAAAACTTTTTTTTTGAAAATTAACCTAGCAACCAGCTAAAACACGGAGGACAGGGTGAAAATAACTGTAGCCTAACGTTAGTACATGCACCCACTGTAGGACTGTAACCCAAACACTTAAAAAATAAAATAAAACCTCCGGTGACGTTAGCGACCAGCTATGGAGGACGAGCTAAAATAACTGTAGCCTACTTCACCACATCCATGTACTTCTCACACGCGCACACTGGTTCTCCGAGTTCCTCACTGTCTCAACACACAGCCATTTACTGAGACCAGCAGACGGTAAACTACCCGCATGGCAAACCAAGCCGCAGCCTGTAGCCGGCTCAATCTCCGGTTCCACTCGTTCCACTCAGGCCCCGCTCTCTCTGTCCCTACTGTCAAACTACCCTGCTGCACAGTGCTCACCTGTGTTACACTGCCATTAAATGTTAGCTCATTTTGCGACCACATTCTGAATTGGCATTAACCCTGATGGTTACTAGCTGTAACATATCGAACATGAATTGACATAATACCAACCAGTCAGAAGATAAACCGGTATTTGCCCAGGCAAGTTACAGCGCCGCTAGCATCAGTTAGCCGCTAACGTTAGCTATCGCTAATGACTGAAAAACTGTTTTGCGTACTAGCCTAAATGCTGAAAATGTGTAGGTCGCCTTCTCCATCAAACAACGTATAGCGCGGCACAACACAACTGGGAATAAAATCAAATCCCCTTATCATTTTAACTTAATTGAATGAAAGGTTGCTTACCTGTGTGGAGCAGCTCCAGGCAGCACGGCCACAGCTAGAGTGAGTCTTCAGTGTGCCAACTCGGAAAGTTGGCTTTCCCGCATTTCACAACAAATAATTAAGAGTTGGCAGAACTGTTGTCCCTTATATTGAACTCCAACTTAAAGATATAAGTATGACCAACCAACCAAATCGTTTTGAAGCACACAACTGGCTTGCTTTGTTGTGCTAACTAATATTATTGCCTAAACTGTCAATAATTTATATCTTCAAGTTTAACCAACTTAAATGACTGTTTTAGGCCAAAAAATGCAAGTTGGCTTTTTTGCAGTGCAGGACTCGGTTTGTTCTGTGATTGTGTCTCGTTATGGCATCAGCGTTAAGAAATGTCCACACAGACAGACACACACACACCCCACCACCTCCTCCTCCTCGGGGCTGAAGCTGCTGACTTGCAGCGGAGCGGAGAGAGGAGAGAGGAGAGAGGAGAGAGGAGAGAGGATGAAAGCTGCTGCTGAGAATCTGCTGCTCTGCATCTTTTGATCATCTCTGTTTGATCTGTGGAGATTCTTCAGCTTCAGATACTCAACTTCCTACGAGACTGGTGCTGTGGTCAAGAGTCAAGACCACCGAGCCCAAGACCAGTCAAGACCAAGACCAAGACCAAGACCAAGACCAAGACCAAGACCAAGAACAAGAACAAGACCAAGACCAAGAACAAGACTAAGACTTTCAGGGGATCGAGACCGAGTCAAGAGTATGAATGTAGACAATTCCGAGACAAGACCAAGACCTTGACCGGTCTTGAGTACCACTAACGACGGCCCATCAAGTCCAACCATCTTCCTTGTGGAAGAATAACACAACGTTACCACACACAGTTGTTTTAGAGGGAAATTCATGCAAAACCACTGATGCACGTTGCCTTCAGGGACAGTTTTTCATCAACAGTCTCTGTATTTCCCTCTAAAACAACTCTGTGTGGTAACGTTGTGTTATTATCTCATAGCGTGGTGAATGTGCAGCTCACAACTTGTCCACCAGAGCGTTGTGGAGTTGTTGGATTGTGTATTTGATGAGTTTCATCAATGAGGGAAATCCCATAATGAGCCTCCGTAGCGTAGCTCTGAGCAGCTCACGGCTCTGCTCCACCGTTCTAAAAATAGCTTGCACCGACAATTAAAGGTAACGAACCTGCTGCTATGACTATAGGGATTATGGCAATGGACCAATTTGACAAAATGTTGAACTATCCCTTTAAGTAGGGGAAACTCCTGTCATGTTGAAGTGCAGAGGGCGAGTTCAGCTGAAGAGGAAACTGATTAATAATAATCAATGTGACCTTGGTGTCCTTGGTCCTTCAGGTTTAATGACCGATGTTTTCATCCTTGTGTCCGATCGTCTCAGTGAACAGATAATTAACGTGTGTGTGGACGTGATAAGAGGAAGTTGCTGCTTTGTGTTGAGGAAAGTTAGTGGATGTGATGTGAGGCTGATGGAGCAGCGTGGCTGCTTCTCTGAGAGGATTAGCTACAGAGAAACGGAGAAGATGGACGGATGATGGGGAAACTTCAGACGCCTGCTTCTCTTCTCTCCGGGATTTTTAGAGATTATGAGGCTGAAAACTTCTCGGCTCGGTCTCGTCTCTTAAACTCCATCTTTCTTATTCCTTTCAACGTCAGAGAAACTCACTGCCTCAAAACCAACACAGAGACAGATGACAAACATGTCCACAGGCGCTGACGACCTGAAGTCAAGATGGCCGCTCATTCAGTGACTCCTTAGTTTATAGAAACAACCTGTAGACACATCATCAGTTAAAGGGATACTTAAACATTTTGGCAAATTGGCCCATTGCCATAATCCCTATAGTCATAGCAGTAGGTTCGTTTCCTTTAATTGTCGGTGCAAGCTGTTTTTAGAACGGTGGAGCAGAGCCATGAGCTGCTCAGAGCTACGCTACGGAGGCTCATTATGGGATTTATTGGTTTCCCTCATCAAACTCATCAAATACACAATCCAACAACTCCACAACGCTCTGGTGGACAAGTTGTGAGCTGCACATTCACCACGCTATGAGATAATAACACAACGTTAGAGACTGTTGATGAAAAACTGTCCCTGAAGGCAACGCGCATCAGTGGTTTTGCATGAATTTACCTACCCTTTGCAAACTGAACTCTCAGAAAGGAGGAACACGAATGTTTGTCCATGCATGAGTCCACATGACCTTCAAAGACGTCTCTGACTAGTGGTCCATCATCCAGATGTTGAGTCCAGTGTCTTCAGTCTTTTCCCCAACCAGGAAAATCCACTAATATAATCCTGAGGAAGTTTTCTGCCTGGTCAGATGCGAACATGAAGTGATGAAGCCTCTTGGATGAAGGTGAAACGTCTTCCTAGACAAACAACCAAGTCCAGTTGCGTTCGATTTAAATTTCCTTGAGATTTCTACAAATTCTGTTCTTCTGTCGAGTTTTACAAATGCCTCATCTTTCTGACAGCTCAGAGTGAACCTAGCTGAAATCCCACCTGGGAATTGTTAATGGCCGATCTGAGTACCAGTGTCTTATCCTCTGTAAGAGTTCTTGGAGATCGTCCTTCAGGGGCCGATTCCTGATATGAAGACACACACCAACAGCCCTGTTAAATTACCCAGAAGCTGCTGCAGTGGAAGCGGTCTTATTGATTGATATGAAGTTTAGTTTAGACTCGTACACTTGTAAAGCCCAGTGATCAGAGTCTTTGTCCATGTTTATTTGTCTTAATTAGACACGTACACACAGTCACGGTGTGTCTGTTATGTGTGTGTGTGTGTTGTGTGTGTTTCACAGCCGTTAAAGCGTCAGACTAAAACCGTCACACACTGATCTCAGATCTGCACAGAGGAGGATTTATGTCGTGGATCTTAGACATTAAACAGGAAGTCGGTCCAGCCGAGCGGCGGCGGCTTAGCTCAGTGTCTGAGACAGACAGGAGGGAGACATCCGTCTTCAGCCTGACAGCGGCAAAGCTGCTGATCCGGGATCAGTCAGAGGGAAGCAGCTGTGATTGGCTCCAAACGCAGCTAATTCTTATATAATGTTCTCAGTGACAGCGAGAAGAAACCCACTGTCGCACAAAGTTTGTTTGCACACGAAATACAGAGACTGATGATGAAAAACTGTCCCTGAAGGCAACGTGCATCAGTGGTTTTGCATGAATTTCCCTCTAAAAAAAGTTAGTTAAAGGGATAGTTCAACATTTTTGGCAAATTGGCCCATTGCCATAACCCCTATAGTCATAGCTGTAGGTGCGTTACCTTTAATTGTCGGTGCAAGCTATTTTTAGAACGGTGGAGCAGAGCCGTGAGCTGCTCAGAGCTACGCTACGGAGGCTCATTATGGGATTTCTTGGTTTCCCTCATCAAACTCATCAAATACACAATCCAACAACTCCACAACGCTCTGGTGGACAAGTTGTGAGCTGCACATTCACCACGCTATGAGATAATAACACAACGTTACCACACAGAGTTGTTTTAGAGGGAAATTCATGTAAAACCTCTGATGCACGTTGCCTTCAGGGACAGTTTTTCATCAAGCAGTCTCTGTATTTCCCTCTAAAACAACTAAAATGTTGACATTTTTGCAGAGTTTTTGTTTTTTAAACCACTTTTAGTCTCTTTTTCATTCATTAACAATATTGCAGTATATTTTATTGTAGTCATCGTCACATGACCACCATTTATGTTTCGTCTCGTCTCGTTTTCGTCACGTGATAAAGCTTTGTTGACAATGATATTTCGTAAATTCATGCAAAACCACTGATGCACGTTGCCTTCAGGGACAGTTTTTCATCAACAGTCTCTGTATTTCCCTCTAAAACAACTCTGTGTGGTAACGTTGTGTTATCTCATAGCGTGGTGAATGTGCAGCTCACAACTTGTCCACCAGAGCGCTGTGGAGTTGTTGGATTGTGTATTTGATGAGTTTGATGAGGGAAACCAAGAAATCCCATAATGAGCCTCCGTAGCGTAGCTCTGAGCAGCTCACGGCTCTGCTCCGTCGTTCTAAAAACAGCTTGCACCAACAATTAAAGGTAACGAACCTACTGCTATGACTATAGGGATTATGGCAATGGGCCAGTTTGACAAAATGATGAACTATCCCTTTAAAACACTGATCTAAGGATTTTATGAATCGATCTCAGGTCTTTCAAATGAAGATCAATTTAAATCGGAAAAATCGTGGGAAGCAGCTGTGATTGGCTCCAAACGCAGCTAATTCTTATATAATGTTCTCAGTGACAGCGAGAAGAAACCGACTGTGGCACAAAGTTTGTTTGCACAGAAGTTGAATGGAAACTCAGACTCAGCGTTTTGGGGACGGAGCGTTGCCGAGGAGCCGAGATGTTTGATAGGGAGTGATTATCTGTCCGGGCTTTGATGTCCCTCAGATGCGGCGGATGATCGGGGCCGAGGCCGAGCGGCTTTGAAGCTGGAGCAGCAGCAGCTCATTACCGCTCCTCTCTGATTCTCAGAGATCCTCTGATTCTGAGCTGCAGATAGATAATGAGTCGGAGGAGACCGGCTGCACGTCACGACTCTCTGAGAACAGCACCGAGGCTTCACGCCGCCCGCGGCCCCCGGGGGGACCGAGCACATGGGCCCCGACGGTCCGGCTCAGGAACGTGAGTCCTCAGTGAAGTCTTCATCTTCTTCTTTACTCTGGAGCCACTTCACTTCCTCCCAGAAACTCTGAGGGGCTTTCAAGACAACTTCATCTGGTCCGGACTTTCTGAGTTTTCTATTTTATCCAAACCAAACTTACAGGTGTAAAAGTGTGTTAGATTATGGTGACATCAGGGCCGGTCCTAGGATTTTGGTGGCCCCCTAAACAAGGTTTTTGTTTGTGGCCCTGCACTCTAAGCACAAACACCAAATCACTGGTTAAAACTGAATACAGACGTGTTTATCCCTCTGAGGTTAGAGGGCATTTTCTCCACTTTTACATATTTTCTTAAATTGATCTTTTTAAGATACTTGCAGATGTAACAATACTCAAGTGTTTCATGTCTAAATATTAGAACCTCCGCTGTAAGCACACTGAGGCCAGTTTGTCCTACAACACTGTAGAAAGAAATAATTTAGGACAAATGCTGGAAATTTTAGGTCTGCTTTTTGAAAAATGTCAAATCCCTTGTGAAAACACTCCTTCAGTCATGAGAATGAACTGTTTTTGGTGCTTGAAATAGGATATGAATACAGTAATAGATACGTGTAGAAAACAAGTCTACAATGAAATTTTGTAAGATTGCTTTTTGAGCACAAATGTTGTCATTCTGCCGTTCTATTTTCACCAAATGTCTCAAATGTGAGATAAAAGAAGCTGAATATTGACTTCACATTACATATAAAGCTCATAGCTGCACATGCAGACCTCAGGATGTTTAAATGACTTGATGAACCCCGGTACCTTTCTGATCATGTGGCCCCCCACCTAACGGCTGTGGCCCTGAACAACCACATAGAGGGTTTATGCCAGCGGCCGGCCTTGTATTTTCCACTTGTGACCTGGTATTTACCAGTGCGTTGTGTTCATGTGCTTTTGTTGTTGTACAGAGAAAATAAAGATGGTGGACACACAGATTCAGACTTGTCACTTGGGTAAAACCAGAGATACACGTGCGGCATCTACATGTATATATCTATGGGGTAAAACAATCTTGGATTGCCTAGTTCATCTCTTACAGCAAGAAGATGAATTATCAAAACTCAAATGGTAAATATTAATATCCATGGAGATGTAGCACTGGCTGTTTGGCTAGCTTTTTAAAAGTACATTACTGTACTTTACATGCACACATACATAAAGTGAATAGCTGCTAACTGTTTTCTAAAGGCTTGCCTTGCTTACCATTAACCAATCTTGCGTTGCTCGCCGCCATGTTGAAAAGGTCAGAGGTTATTTTCATCTCGGCAACTCGGGCATCAAAAAATTCTACGAGTTGCCCAGTGGAAAATACCACATGAGAGGGTGTTCATGTGCACTTTTCACGTCGTCTTTTGGTATTTACCATAATTACCATAGCACATGAAGGCACCAACATGTATTAGGAGTGTTTTTATTTATTTTTATTTCCAACATGTGAATTGAATCAGACTTCATCACACACAATTTCAGTTACACAACACAAGCAACATGACCGAAAGGGAAAACGGGAGAAGCATAAAGCTCATCAGCTCCCGCCCCGATTACCATTCAGAATACATTCATTTAATCACTATTATTCTTTCTCAGCATATGTGATACAACAGCAGAGCTGCCAGTCAGAATAATGTTAAACCTCTTTCTCTGGGTTTAAATCAATTTATAACTGTCTAGAATAGAGTTTTGTATTTCTTCTCTTTTAAAAGCCCACAACAAGTTTCTTGATGTTTTAACCTCATCATCTACTGTAGTTTGTTCCACTGTTTGACACCAGTGACTGAGATAGAAAAGGATTGATAGGGAGTTCATCTGCTCCAGATTTTCAGAGTTTTCCATTTTATTATCCTTTTTTTTTTTTCTTCCATTTTATCCAAACCAAATTTACAGGTGTGAAAGAGTGTTAGATTATGGTGACATCATCATCCTAAACCTCTACGTAGATGCTGTTTACCATTCTGCCATTGGAGCCGCCATCCCACACATCACTGTGCTGTGTATTAGGAGTGTACAGCCAGTGCTCTATTTGTATTCACTGAATACAAATAGTGCATTCAATCGTGTATTCAGATTTGGGCTTTTAAAAAAAACTTTAGATTCGGATTCGTATTCGGGAAGAAACCGGAAGTGGGCGCACCGACTTCAGCCGAGCTAGTGCTACGCCAAGCTAGCCGGCTAACCTACGATTTAGCTCTGGGCTAACTAGAACGGGAATAAAATAATTTACAATAACAGGTGTGTCCTGTCCTGACATTTTGAGGACCGTTCTAATGCATTTCCTATGGGACAAAAAAAATCTGAAAAAGTTTAATATTTGAAAAAAAGTATTAAAAAAATTGAATGTCCAGAAGAAGCTGCACAATTTGATGTTTTAATTGTTGAAGTAGCAGAAAGTATACAGGACTAGTCGGACGGCAAAAAATGCCGGAAGATGTGAGAATTCCTAGAAAGAGCATTTCCATAAGGAAAATGCGTGTGAATGCTGAAAGCCATAGCTGAAGCCATGCCGAATGAGCAGAAGAAATGGACAAAGACAGGAAATGTAGGAATGAGGGTCACGTTCACACATTCAACACATCGATCTCCTGGACGCTGGTGCACACGGCCCGTTGCCATGGTGACGCTCCATCCCCTCCTCCTCCTCAGCGGCGATCGCACTGGTCCAGCTGTGAGAGAACGACACGTTCAGGGAACTCACGTAAACATTAACGCAGCGTGTCTTCCTCTTCCTTTCACATTTTATTTTAATATCCTTTTTTCCCTCTTTCTTTATTTGTGTCATACACAACAATACAGAACTACAGAAACCTCTAAACAATGCAAAAGCTGATATAGAAATAAATATCTAAACAAAGAAATAAATAAAGGATATAAAAATTAAAAATGTAATGAAAATGTAAAAAAAAAAAGTTTTTAAATTAATTCAGTATCTTTCATTTTTCTATGTTAATTAGTCTTTCTTTCTTTAACTAACTAACTAAAAAATAAATAAAGTAAATAGATGAATAATTCAATAAAAAGGAATAAAGGAAAAACTAATAAATAAATAAATGCAAGATTACATATCAATTAAAGACATTGAACGCAGCACATATGTTGGTAGTTGTAACAGCTTTTTTGTTTTGTAGACAGGAGAGAGTTAAGTTAAGTTAAGAAAGTTAAGGTAAACTGTTCAAACTCCGACTTCAAAACCAAGAAATTCGTTTTTTTACTTGAAAATTAAAGGGATAGTTCACCCTAGAATGATATTTCGCTCATTATCTACTCACCCTCATGTTGACTAAGGGCTGGAAGAATTATCAGAGTCCACCGTCCCTTCTCTTAGTTACAGGGGGTCTTGACGTAGCAGTGCATTTCAATGCAACGGTTGCAAAGGGACACCGGAGCTCTTCGTAAAAAAACACACACAAAAAAACATCCAAATACCTCCATGATGCTCGTATGTAATGTCCGTCTTGTGCTGAAGCCCCAAATTGCGTAATTGTCCCGAAAAAAATTAAATAAGTCTATATTTTAAGCTTGTTTGTAGCGGAAGCTTCTCGAAGCTCCTCTTCCTGGTCCGTCCAAATCTCGCGTGATTTGCGCCGGCGTCAGTGCGGTTACTGCGAATCACGCGAGATTTGGACGGACCAGGAAGAGGAGAAGAAGAAGAAGACGAGAAGCTTCCGCTACAAACATGCTTGGAATGTGGACTTATTTAATTTTTTTTCGGGACAATTATGCAATTTGGGGCTTCAGCACAAGACGGACATTACATACGAGCATCATGGAGGTATTTGGATGTTTTTTTGTGTGTGTTTTTTTACGAAGAGCTCCGGTGTCCCTTTGCAACCGTTGCATTGAAATGCACTGCTACGCCAAGACCCCCTGTAACTCAGAGAAGGGACGGTGGACTCTGATAATTCTTCCAGCCCTTAGTCAACATGAGGGGGAGGAGATAATGAGCGAAATATCATTCTAGGGTGAACTATCCCTTTAACATTTGTGTAGCTATGTGGTATTTGGCAAAAAGTAAAACTAAACTTATTAGAAAATATTGTCTTCCCCTCCCTCCCACATTTACCCCTCAGCCGGACGCTGTCACAGGTCCCAGGTTGCCATGGAGACGACCCCTCCCCTCCGTCAGCCTGCAGCCTCTCTGAGCCTCCTCAGCACCTCCTCCGGGCCGAGGGCCGAGTCCACACGGACCAGCTTGTCTCTGGACCTGGAGCCCTGAAGGAGAAGATTCCAGTTTTAAAGGGATAGTTCAAAATATCACGTTTCATGCCGAGAAATCAGCCGTTTGTTGTAAAACGGCAACAGAAGAATGTATTTAGTGTGACGACGCTCTGCGGACTACAGATCTAGTGTCACCAGCTGACACGGGAAAGGAAGGACGCCATGTGGTCGCCATGGTGACGTCACTACGCCACCTGGAGTCTTTCTGGTTACGGACTCTTCGGAGTTTTATTTTACAATAGTTTTACAACAAACTGCTGATTTCTCTTCATGAAACGTGATGTTTTAAACAGGTAGAGGACAGAGTTTTTTCTCATGGCGCAATTCAAACGTATCACGAAATAAAACTTTCAGTCCCGTTCATTTCTATGGAGACTTTTTTTCGAATTGAGGACCGATGGTGACGTTACTTCCTGCTTCCGCTTCGGCTCTCTATATCACCGCTGT